>NC_073252.2:84022968-84324375 GCF_029289425.2 Pan paniscus | reverse complement strand
TTCTTAAACTGATGCAACTGATTTGCTAATGGACACATTCATTCAAAGTAGTTTTGAGTGAACACGTTAGTGCAGTTGTTTGCAAAGTATGATTTGGGGTCCCCTGGAAGTCTCTGAGATACTTGCAAGAAATGTGCAAGTCAAAAAGTATTTTCATAATACTGCAAAAATACTATTTGCGTTTTTCATGCTCATCCTTTCTGGAATGTACAGTAGAGGCCACATGATATGTGATATCACAATAGATTGAATGAGAATCTAGCTATCCTCTATTAAGGAAGATATTAAATAGATTTGCAAAAATATAAAACACTGCCACTCTTCTCACACATTTTAAAACATATAGTTTTTTAAAAACATACATTAATTTTGCTAACGTTTAATGGGTTTATTGTGGTTACTTACATTAATATTTAAACATTTTTAGCTTAATTTCTGATACAGTAAATCTGATAGATATAATGATCATAAATAGAAGCTCTTTTGGGCCCTCAATTATTTTTAAGAGCATCTGGGTAAAAAGTTTGGTAATTCCTGTATTAATGTATATAAAATGAAGTCCCAATAATATCAAACAAATTATCTATTTCTTTATTTGCCAGTTGTATTAAATTGTGATAATATTAAGCGTGACAATTGATTCCATTTCCTTGATTAAAAGTGTATTACAATAGACTCCTGCTTGTCTTAAAAAGAAAGTGATTGTCTGTTTTGATTTTTTTTTTTTTTTTGAGATGGAGTCTCCCTCTTGTCGCCCAGGCTGTAGTGTAGTGGTGTGATCTTGGCTCACTGACACCTCCGCCTCCCGGGTTCAAGTGATTCTCCTGCCTCAGCCTCCCAAGTAGCTGGGATTACAGGCACTGGCCACCATGCTTTGCTAATTTTTGTATTTTTAGTAGAGACAGGGTTTTGCCATGTTGGCCATGCTGGTCTTGAACTCCTGACCTCAGGTGATTCCCCCACCTTAGCCTCCCAAAGTGCTGGGATTACAGGCATAAACCATGGTGCCCGGCCTTGATTTTGTTTTTATTAAAACTTAGGAAAATGAAATATCTGTTCTGCCGTACCACTATATTTCAGGATTACCTTTTCTTAGATTCTTAATAGTTTTAATTCTAGTACATGACTATCATTTAGTTATTGAAAATGATTCTAAATCTTACATAATGGAAACATAAGCTTTCTCAGAGGAATAACCTTAAAACAAAACAGTAAGAATTGCTTTAATTTCCCAGAATCTACATGGCTCTTTACTAGGTTAGCATTTATGGATGGAAGTCTTTTCCTGATATGAAACTAACAGGGATATAACATAAGTTATATGTATTATATATCACATTATTATAAATAAAATGCGTTTCAACAATAGGTTAGAATTTTTAAAAATATTTGGAAAAAAGCTCAGTAAAATAAATATTAATGTCCTTCAAGTATAATATAGGTGCATAATACTCAATAACCAAGAAGTACCATATATTTTTTATTTGTTTGTTTGTTTTTGGTATTACTAGTATTTTAATTTTAAACACTCTGGTGGGTATAAGTGATGACACATTATTTCATTTGCAATTCCTTTACCACTGAAGTACCATATATTTTTAATTCAGACAACACTTTGCCTAAAAAATAGGTGGTCTCTCAGATATGCCCTTGAGTGAAAATTAGGGCCATTGGATTTTCCTGAGTTAAGTGTGTAACTTATATTTGACAAAAGAATAGCAACATGTTAAGTACATCATGAGATAACTAAGAGGACTAGAGGAATTAAGGGCTTTGAATAAGTGAAAAAAAATATTAAAAATGGAGACGTTTTTACAGTCTAGAAAACAAGCAGGAAGAAATTTAATATTAAATTAAGAAATACTCCAAAACAAGCCACAATGGTAGAAAATGCAGATTTGAATATATTAAGCATTAAGGGTGAAGAAACAAAAAACATCTTTTAACTTGACACTTCAAGGTTTAAAATTCTTCAGTGGCTTCCCACTGTTTTTGGACAGTCTATACTCTTGCATGGCACATGAGATCTTTCACAATTTGGCCCCAAATTCCCATTCCCATGTAATCTTAACTTCTTTCCATGACTTTATTGACTTTCCTTTCCTCCTACTGCCTTATTTTCAGTCATTTCCAAATACTTACTTTTCCAGATCTCTTTGTTTTTAATGTATTTTCCCCCAAATCTGGAATGCCTATTTCTTCTGCCAGAATAAACTGTTCAAGTCTTGGAAATGGACTAAAGAGACCACTGGGTGCTATCTAGAAGATCCTGTGGGGACTGTTGATTCCATAGGTGTGTGCAGAGTTGATCGACTTTCTGTCAACTAGACTATTCTATGATTTCGTAGTGGTAGAAGTTAAGTTGTAGAAAACTGATAGCAGTGCAGATGATTCTTATCTGTAGCAATACAAATGGTTCCTGTTCATACTAATGCAAATGAATTTTGTCCAGTAGCGGTTATAAATCTCTGTAAGTCAAATAAAATATTTGACACGTGTTCATTTTATATATGAATGAGAGCAATGTTTTCAACTTTTTGAAAATTATTTTTTGGTACATGCCTTTTCTAACTACCACATATAAAACTCCTATTTACCCTTTGAGATGTGGTGAAAATACCACCTTCTCAGTGTGGCATTCTCTATTTCCCTAAGCAAAATTAGCTTTTTCTTCACAGTGTTCCCATTGTACTTTTAGTCTACTTTCGCTACTGTGTTTATCAAATTGTTATCTATCTGTCTGTCTGTCTGTCTTTCTTTCTAGTTTTCCCACTAGACTACATCTTTAAAAGCAGAAAACTTTTTTTTCATCTTTATATCACTTCTTCCTTTGCCAAGCATATAGCACATGACTTATAAATGTTTGCTTGGTAAATGTTTATTGATGAATGAAAGTAGAAGTCACAGAAAAGGGTAATGGGAATATTTTAGCAATTGTTGATAAGCGGGAATTGGTTACTTAGAGCAAAAAACAAAATGATGTTTTTACTTGTAGACTTTATGGAAAAATATAATTTAGCATGAAATTGAAAAGAGTTGAAGGCATGAAATTGAAAAGAGTTGAAGGCATGAAATTGAAAAGAGTTGAAGGAAGAAGCTTAATGAAGCCAGAATGACCTAGGAGACATGTGGATTAAGAGAGCTGAGAATTAGAGGCTCGCACTATGGCTGTTTTCCTGAACTGCTGCAGTCAAGACATTTTTCTTCTGTCATACTTTGTGCATTTGTAATTTAGGGGTAATAATGATTGTAATTATCCAGACAGAGGAATTCCGGTAATGGGATGTTTGAGTCTAAAGTGGACAGGAGGCAGCCTTACTTGGCTCATTTTGCTATGAGTGAGGATGGGAGAAATTTAAAATAAATGTGGCTTGAAATAAAATTAAACAGTGGCATGAATCCTCACTGTGAATTTGTAAAAGTCTTTTTCTTGGGGATTAGCATTACCTCCACTTCCTTACCATTTTATTTTTATTTTATTTATGTACTTTCAGGAACTAGTTTTTGGCAAAATAGGCAGTCATTAGAATGAATAGATAGACTGGCTTTTGTCAGGTATTCTGCACAATTACATTGAATTGTGTTTGGATACCTTAAGACTCAGATGTTTTTGCAAAGGTTTGGATGTTTTTTTCTGAAGCGAAGAGTGATTTCCAGTATTTATTCCCTAAATAGGTCACTTACAAATAGTAGACTTAAAAATCAGCAGTAAAATTTGAATTTATGCCCTGGCAGGTGAGAGAACTCAAACTGTTTACTAACACAGTTCACTGCTGTTTCCATGGCAACAGAGGCCAGTTTCTGTCAGTCCAGAGTCGCTTCGCCAGTTGACTTCAGCAGTGAACTCTGTGTGGTGTTGCCAAATGTCTGGCTTCTGTGTTTCCTGTTCCAAGCAATTGTTTCTTATCCTGAATACTAATGACTAGTCTACAAAGGCTGTGGTTCAGTACCACTGAAGACGGGACTGTGAATCTTATGTAGAAAACTAGTGAGCGTTTTGCCTGTAGTGAATTTAAAATTATATGTAATTGGTTACATTCTCTAACTAGCTATGCCAGTAATTTATTAATAATATTACTTTGCTATTATTAGGCAGCTGGGCCTAAATAAGAAATGACAGCACAGCTGTCATCATTGAATCAACTGCTTTTTCAGAAAGGCTTGCTGACTTCGGCTGGTTATCATCAACATGTAAATTCAAAAGATTGTGCACATGTATGCCAGCAGAAAAATAAAATTGCAACTGGATTTTTTTTTTGCTTTTAAAAATATTCATATATTGATTGTTCTGAGATGGAGAAAAAGCAGCTGCCTGAGATGCCAGTGAAATGGCTGAGAAATTTAAAATGAGAGAAAAAAATTAAAGCATTCGAATAGAGAAAAAAGCTAAGCAGTTTTTGCTATTTAAAAAAGAGGAGTACTATGATTTTTTTAAAGTTCTGGTTGTGTAGTGGTTATCAGTGTGGAGAACTGGGACACTCTCTGCCTGGATCATACCCTATATCAGACATTTGAGGACCAGACTTGTTATAATTGTGTTTCTCTCTGGAGCATAAGTTCCTTGAGGGTAGACTGTTTTCACCATTGTATTTCTGACAGCTAGCACAGAGCCTGGCACACATTGAGTGCTCAATAAATATTTAATGAATTAAATGAAACTCAGTGAATCCCTGGCAAGGAGTTTCTGGTATTTAAGCCTGTCAAATTTCCTGGAAGAAGTCTATTAGACTCTTCCCTTCGTTAAAGAGGATAATAGATCACTGCTAAGTATATTATATGGAGCTTCAGTTGACAGTTACGTATGGCTGTGGCAGCTCCAAGACTTTGTTTTCAGCAGACACCACTCGAAGGTGGCTCTTCTCATCATTTTTGTTTTCTAGCTAGTGGATCCATTAATAATAGCTTTTGGTGGCATCTTTTGCCATTTCTAACTCTTGGCTTGGCCATCCCCTGCAGAACTTTCACTGTGAAGAAGGTTGTCTTCTTCACAGTGAAAGTTCCCATTAGTAGTTTTAGGAAAACATTTCCGATGTTCCTTTCCTTGTGCCAAATACCAGCCCTGGTTCTCAACTGGGGAAAATTTCATCTGCCCCGCCCCTGCCCAACTTCTCCCACTGGGCATTTGGCAATATCTGGAGTCATTTTTGGTTGGCAGAGAGTGCTACCAGCCTCTAGTGGGTAGAGGCCAGGAATACTGAGAACCATCCTACAATGCATGGGAGAGTCCCCACAACAAAGACTGTTTCAGCACAAAATATCCATGGTTAGGAATTTAAGTTCTTTTATGAAACTTGCTCAAAACCCTTCAGAATCACACCCTGTGCCTTCCTTATCTCCTTTTTGGAACTGTTCCCTCTCTCCCCACTTAGGCTTAGCTTGTTTTTTTTTGTTTTGTTTTTTTTTTAAATACTTTAACAATTTGATCTCTCTTCCTCAGAATATCAAGATGTTGTCATGAAGAGAGAGAGAGAGAGAGAGAGACTCTCAGTCTTTGCTACCAGTGTCTGAACTTATCGGTACATAGTTATCTTGCCAGTAGCCCCACATTCCAGGTGGTGGAAAAGCAAATATGCGAATCAAGTTCCAGAAATAATCAATCTTGATGATCCCATTGCTTTTAAGAGAGACATGCAAGGAATGCTCTACAAATATAGCACATGGAATGTGGAAGCTGCTCTATAAATAATAAATATTTTGTATTGTTCTACAACTTTTTCATAAATCAGGAATTTTAAGTTGGGTATTTGTGTATTACATGAAATTCTATAAAGCAAATATGACTTGACAGTCTTAATAATATCATTCTAAGGAAGGGCTTTTTTTTTTCTTTGAAAACTCCAAATTGATCTAAATGATATTGTAGGTATTTTAAAACAAGAAGTGAGCATTTTAATGCATGAATATGGGGCTCAAATTTTGAATTCTAACATGAAGAAGATAATTGCACAGCATTGGATATCAGGCTTTTCTAAGACATTAAGAAGGGAATACTGATCATCATTTGTTAATGATTTCAGTGACACTTAAAGAAGGGCGGGAAGCATTTCACTTTTAAAACTCTTTACGAATATAAACTAATGAATCCTTAGAACCTCTTGTAAGAAATGTATTAGGCCAGGTGAGGTGGTTCATGCCTGTAATTCCAACACTTTGGGAGGCCGAGGTGGGCAGATCACTTGAGGTCAGGAGTTCGAGACCAGCCTGGACAACATGGTGAAACCCTGTCTCTACTAAAAATACAAAAATTAGCCAGGTGTGGTGGTGCACACCTGCAAACCCAGCTACTCAGGAGGCTGAGGCAGGAGAATCTCTTGAACCTAGGAGGCAGAGGTTGCAGTGAGCAGAGATTGCACCATTGGGCTCCAGCCTGGGAGACAGAGCAAGACTCTATCTCAAAAAAACAAAAAAAGAAAAAAAATAAGAAAGGTATTATTGTCTCTCTTAAAAGATGTAAATACGGTTTACCATATAATATTCTAGTTTAGCAAATTCATGAACAGTGATTATGGGAAGTGTTTCTGTTCTCAAATACTATAATTAAACCCTTTTCCTGGATGCTTTCTTTGTAAATAGCATAACATAGTAATTTCTAGTATTTGCCTTTAGGTGACTAGTCTTGATTCATCAAGAGAAAGGAAATTTGGATAATAAATGTACAAAATATCTTAGTATGTCTAGGCCTCTATAACAAACTACCATAGACTGGGTAGCTTATACATAACAGAAATTTATTTCTCACAGTTTAGTAGGCTGGGAAATCTAAAATCAAGGTACAGGCAAATTCCACCTCTGGTGCGGTCTCGTTTCCTAGACAGGCATCTTTTTGCTTTAACCTCACCTGATGAAGGAACAAGGGATCTCTCTCCAGACTCTGTTATAAGGGCATTAATTCCCATTCATGAAGAATCTGCCCTCAAGGCCCCACCTCTGAAAAAGTATCATCACTATGGGGCTTAGGATTTCAGCATATGAATTTTGGGTTGACATAGACATTCAGACCATAGCACAGTGTAATGAGATGACTTAAATATATGTTGCCAAAAACCAAGTCTGTAATCTGTTTTCCTTTTAATTTTTATTTAAAGTTTATTTTGAAAGTTTGCTTTCATGAATATTCACATACTTAAACTTGCAAAACAAGGCATTTTTTTACTGCTTTTATTCTGAAAAACAAAATTCCTTGTTGTATTCTAATCACTATTTATTGTACCACTAAATTGGCTCAAATTTTAGACACATATCAAGAAGGTTATATCTCACAAGTATTCTAATAATAGGCAGGCCCTTCAGGTTTCTTTTCTTATAAAAAGAAATTTAGAGGTTACATTAGCACCAACTATTAATGTCAGCTTCAAGGGGAAAATAAAAGAAGCAGGAAGCTCTCTACTTTTTCTGTCCTCATTTTTTTCCAAACCATTTCCCAGCTTTCCTACCTGGTTCTCTACAGAGAACTGAATCAAAACCACTGTTCTCATGATCTGCTTTAAGTTTTTGGAATTTGAGTACAAGGAAGAAGAAGAACAAAAATAATAGAAGACGGTTATGAAATGGTAAAAGTTGTATCTGGGCCAGTCACCAAGAATTCAGGAGCAAATATCCACTGACTGTCTGAATTAATTCTGATCACACACTAATGGCAAAATAAAAGATAGGCAACCAATATTAAGTGTCTACTATGTGCCTGGCACTGAGATGCTGTGAGAGACAGTCTCTGCCTTCATGGAGCTTCCAGAGCAGGAGACAAGTGGAGCAGTTGTTAGTTCAAGTGCTTGTGGCATTGTCTGCAAAGAGTGAAGGCATCATCAGGAACTGGCTTCAGTGGTTTCCTGAAGCTCAGCACTCTAGCCTTCCTGATGGCTAGAGGAGGGTCACGGGGTGGTTAATATGAGAGTAGCTTTGTTTATTTAAAAATAATAGAAACTTCAGACCTATTTACTGTATTATTGAGTATCATTCTTATATATATTTTTAATGTTTATTAGTATCTTTTTTATGTCAGGATTTGGGGAGGAATTCAATAATTAATATTGTCATAGCCCTTCATCTGGAAATTTCTACAAACTATTGGGGAACAAACACAAGAAAATAGGAAATTGTAATAGAGTGTGATGAATATTGGGTAATCTGGATTGCTGTGGAGGTACATAGAGAGGACCACAGGGGGTTAGCAGAGACTAGAGAGTAATGGACATCCAAGAGTCTTAGAGAAAACATGGAATCCAGCAGGTCAAATCAGGTAAGTGGAGCAGCACGTCAGGCAGATAGGACCACACAGACAAAGGCTCTAATGCAAATGGAAACACATAGAAGCACAAGTGTTCAAAGAGACTGTGGGATAAGAGGAGTGGAGGTGAGGAGATGTCAGCCATGAACCTGGAGAAATAAGCAGGGGCCAGTCATGAGAGATCTTCTATGCCATCTTAGGAAACTTAGGATTTATCTAGACACAAAGAAGGAGCCAGTGTAAAGGTTACCAGAGGGAAATGACGTGACCAGATTTATGTTTGACATCGATCACTCTTGCTGAGATATAGGGAAAAAATTAGAGTAGAGTCAAGAGTAGAGATACGAAAAATCGTCCGGGTAATAACATTGAATACTGTATACAGAGCCAATTATAGGAAAACAATTCTCATTGGTGATCATTTTTATTGTAAAATTATTTAACTGGGTACAGACATAAAACTCTATATAGGCTGGGTGCAGTGGCCCATGCCTGTAGTCCCAGCACTTTGGGAGGCCGAGGTGGGCAGATCACGAGGTCAGGAGTTCGAGACCAGCCTGGCCAACATGGTGAAACTGCGTCTCTACTAATAATACAAAAAGTAGCTGACCTTGGTGGTGGGCACCAGTAATCCCAGCAGCTACTTGGGAGGCTGAGGCAGGAGAATCACTTGAATCCGGGAGGCGGGGGTTGCAGTGAGCTGAGATTGCACCACTGCACTCCAGCCTGGGCAACAGAGCGAGACTCTGTCTAAAACAAAAACAAAAACAAACAAACAAACAAAAACTCTATATAACATCTTTATGCTTATAGTTTTTATGTAACTATAAAACCAACGGATTGACAAATTACCAACCAGATTTAGAAATAATAAAATTCATATTAACAACATTCAATTAATATGAAAGATGGTGTGAGTTTCTTGAAAATACATCCCTGATTTTAAGTGTCAGTGGTTCTTAGAGGGTGGTCCTGACCAGCAGTACTAGCCTCACCGAGGAATTTGTTAGAAATGCTAATTTTCAGGCCCCACCCCAGACCTACCAGTCAGAACCTCTGAGGGCAGGCCAGGCAGTCCCTGTCTAACCCTTCCAGAGGATTCTGATGCAACGAAGTTTGATAACCACTGTGTAGCAGGTGAACAGATGGATCTCCTCCAATACGAAGAATACAAGACATTAATTTTTCTGAAAGCAGAAGGTCCTAGGAATAGAATTTACAAAAATTGTTTTAAGGAATCATGAGAAATGCACATTTAGCGTCATCAGATGCATAAAATATAAGAAATTCTCATCATTAACTATGATTAAATTAAATAGTAGATAGGAACTATTAATAATTCTAACTCTAAGGAGAATTTTACTATGCTTTTCTTCTTTTTAGAGTGGATTAGATTCCTTGTCTTACCCAGTCTGTGGCATGAGTTTTATCATGCCACTTAAATCATTCAGGGCAAAGAACATTATATTTACATTCCAGTTCTATGTTTGCCAGTCAATACTGTTTTATGCTTTTTCCTATATACATATTTTTAAAAACATTTCACCTAACAGAAAAATTCCTACTTCTATCTGCTGGTTCCATTTTATCAGAAGGGTGAAATATTTTTTCATGTCCCACCATCACAGAAGTTTTCCATTTGTCTGTCAGGGGTTGATAAGCCTGGTGCAGGACCACCCAGGATTGGTTCCTTTCATCTCCTGGGTGCTCCCTCAGAAGGGAGCTTCTGTTCTTCCCTACCACTTCTGAAGCCTCAGCCCTTCCTCCTTTTTTGTTAGTCACTGCTGAATTTTCTCCTGTTTCCCACAAATCCAGTCTTAACCAGTCTTTAGGAACAAGAAAAAACAAAACAAAAAAAAGTTTGCATTGCACCCAAATCTTTCTTTTTCTTTTTTTTTTTTTTTTGAGACCAAGTCTTACTCTGTTGCTCAGGCTGGAGTGCAGTGGCACGATCTCAGCTCACTGGAACCTCTGCCTCCCGGGTTCAAGCAATTCTCCTGCCTCAGCCTCCCGAGTAGCTGGGATTACAGATGCCCACCACCAAGGCTGGCTAATTTTTATATTTTTAGTAAAGACAGGGTTTCAGCATGTTGGCCAGGTCAGACTCAAACTCCTGACCTCAGGTGATCTGCTTGCCTTGGCCTCCCAAAGTGCTGGGATTACAGGCATGAGCCACTGCGCCCGGCCTCTGCTAGGTTCTTTGAGTCTTTGTTTTGTTTTCCGCTTTGAGCAGGGTAGGGAAAAAGCCCTTGGGATATTAGTAAGAGAGAAAAGAGGAAGGGAAATATAGAGAATATATATATATAAAAATATATATATAAATTTATATATTATATATATTCATATATAAAGACATATGAAACTAGGAGATATCATAATAAAAGCTATAACATATTTTTGTGAACCATGTTTTTATTTCTTTTGTATCATAGTAGACACTACACATTGGAGCTGCAGTTATTTTTCTAAAATATTTATTCAGCAGATAATCTTTAAGCATTTATTATGTGCTAGGAACTGCTCTAGATATTGATGAGATAGCAGTGAACACAGAACAAAAACCCCTGCCTTCATGAAGGTTATAATGTGGGGAAGGGATGCTGACAAAAAAATTACATCCATAAAATGTAGAGCAAGTTAGATGGTGATAAAATTCTACGCAGGAAAATAAAGCTGGGAAGGAGGTTAAGGAGTAGGGAGGAGAATACAAGTTTAAATGGGTGGTCAAGGAGGGCTTCACTGAAAAGGGGACATTTGAGTACACCCCTGAGGAGGTGAGGGAGCAAGTGAAATAGAGATCTGGGAGAGTATCCTCCAGGCAGAGGGCCTGGGGCCCGAGGGGGTTAAACAACAAACACTGTGTTGTTTTGTTCCTTCATAACATGGAAGTGAAAGTCGGGGGATGTGAGTGTCGGGCTGTGTCCTAACACGTAATTAAACCGCTTTGGATGGCGTTGACATTTTCAAATCTGATTTTATGCTGTATTTTGGCAGGTGCAGAGCAGGCTTTGATGTAGGCCTTATTTAGCTGTACCATGCAAGTGATACCCTTCTGAGGCCTCTAGCAAGTTCCCTGTATCACTGGTTTTTCCGTTTTGGCTGGTGAGATGACAAACTCTATCTAGCCTGGTTTGAGCTCTGTGAATTGCTTCAGGAGGTTCTTTCCAAAGCCTTGTGGGGTTTCAAACCAGGCCTGTGCTGATCAGTACTCAGCCAAAGCCTCGAAGAGGTTTCTATCCAGGTTTCCGGAGCTCTTTCTCTTCAGGCTGTCTCCTTTCTCGTATTCTGCCCTGTGAATTCTGGCCACTTCAGCCTCCCTGGTCTCTCCTCTCCTCACCTTGCTGAAGCCATGAGACCACTGAGCTTTGTTAGGCTTTTCCTATCCTAGTGCTTTAGAGCTGCCTCCAGGCAACAATTTGGAGAAAGTATAAACAAAATTTGTTTTCATTCTTTCAAACAACACAATTTTGCTCTGGCTATTGTCCAATGTCAGAAAATACTTACTCTTGAAGTTTTCTTTTTTTTTTCTTTTTCACAGTAGGAGGGCAATTCTCTGGGCTGTTAATCCCTCATGGGTAGAAACAGAGGTTCTAGTAGAACTTTTGATTGCCAAACTAATAAAAAGCCTTTCACGACTTGACCTATTTGTATTTATATGTAAACTCTGGCCCACACTTAGAAACCTATATACCATGGAAGCAAAAATTCTGCCCATGAGTTTCAAGTTGGGTTATCTCAAAGTAAACCTAGGGGCAAGGATTTAAGTGCAGAGCAATTCATTTGGGAGGTGATCCCAGGAAACATGGATGGAAGAGTAGGGAAGTGAGAGAGGGAAAGGAAAGAAGACACTAAAGGGCATATTATTGACTCACTCACCAGCTATAGCCCAGGGCCCAGTCCTGCCAAGGAACTCTGGGGGCTCCTATGCAGCACACCTCGGAGCTAATCACATTGATGAGGAAAGAAGCCAGGTGTATGTCCGTGGACACATCAGCCAGCATTTGCTGAGTTGCTTCTGTGGGTGTTAACTCCGCACTTCTGGGTTGTCCTGCATGCTGGTTATACATGTTCCCTGTGGTCAGAGAAAAGTCCTCAGGCAGAGCGGTGTAGTTTGGATATTTGTCTCCTCGGAATCCCATATTGAAATGTAGTCCTCAGTGTTGGAGGTGGGGCCTGGTGGAAGGTATTTAGATAGAGGCAGATTTCTCCTGAATGGATTAGCACCATCCTCTTGGTGCCGTCCTCTTGATAGTGAGTGAGTTGTTTTGAGATCTGGTCATTTAAAAGCGTGTGGCACCTCCCCTGCACTCTGTTGCTCCCACTCCTGCCATGTGAAATGCCTGCTCCCCCTTTGCCCTCCACTATGATTGTAAGCATCCTGAGGCCTCCCCAGAAGCAGAAGCCAGTGCTATGCTCCCTGTACAAGCTGCAGAACCATGAGCCAAGTAAACCTCTTTTCTTATAAATTACCCAGTCTTAGGTATTTCCATAGCAATGCAAGAATGGCCTAACACACAGAGATTCTCAGATGTTGACAGTAAGCAGCCTTCCTAGTGCAGAGGTGAAAGCCAAGGGGGTATAAGCAGGGTTACTAGTATTGTTGCCACATCAGACATGGGATGCAAGTTAAACCCTTTCTAAAGAAGTGCTCTGTGGTCCGATTTCAACCCAGCAGACTAAGTAGACCTGACCAAATAGATACAGGCTTAAGTCAGTCTTCTCTTCCTTTTCATAATTATTAGAGGACATTCTTTAAATTATTTCTTCAAAGTACTGTGAATACCTAAGCTACCTGGAACTCACAAGGAATTAATAATTCTATACATTTGATATTTTCCTGTACCTCAAAGTTTGAAACTCTAGGGGATATTTTGGAACATTAATTTTTTTATACAAATACATCCACACTTTTATTGCCTTCTTAAATAGAGTATGTAAAATAAATGTTAGATTGTTCTGAAGACTCAGTGAATTTTATTTAATGTGATATGTTTAAACTATAGACATTGTTGTATTTGTAGATGTGGAGAGAAAAACATTTAGGTTAGATGAGTGCTCTGCTAGCAGCATTCCTGACAAAACATTTTATGGTGACTTAGTTTTATGCATTTGTACCTTTCTCATAAGAGGAGGGGTGTAGCCTGATGGCCTGGACATGGAAACAATAATGAGTTATGCAAAAATAGTTATGAGACCAGAGACCACCACCGCTTTCTCTGAAGTGGTTTAATTGGCCCTCCCATACTCAATATCATCTCCTTGGCCAAAGCTGTCCTCACCCTTTGACTTGTAGGCACTTTTCAAAACACATCTATTATTTCTTGTTGTTTGTTTTGTTTTAGAAACAGAGTCTCCCTCTGTTTTTCAGGCTGGAGGGCAGTGGTGCGATCATAGCTACTGCAACTTCAAACTCCTGGACTCAAACAATACTCTCTCAGCCTTCTGAGTAGTTAGGACTACAGGCAGACACCATCACGCCCAGTTAATTATTTATTTTTATTTTTTGTAGAGACAGGGTCTTGCTATGTTGCCCAGGCTTGTCTCAAACTCCTGACCTCAAGCTGTCCTCCCACCTCGGTCTCCCAAAATGTTGGGATTAAAGGGTGCCCAGCCCACAGCTATTATTTCTATACCATGGATACAGTTGATCCCAGGAATTTCCTCATTCACTTACCCAAATGTTTTTTCTTCCTACACGTTGTTGACAGAAGGAAATGATGAGGATTATGCTTCATCATCTTAAGAATTTGTGCTAGAGATATGGAGAGAAGTATTATATTTTCTTAATAGCCATCGAGATCAATACATTATATTTTTCTGGACTTCACTCAGTTGCACACATTTCTAGATGTTCCTCTTAACTTTTTATTGGAAATAGAATACCAGATACTATTTTTAAAAAGTATTCTTACTCTAATAATTAGACAAATATTGAAAACCTTGCAGTGTTCTTGATAAATTGGTGAACTTCCTATAAATACTCTTCAGAATCAGCAATACTATAAAATCTAAGTAAGTTTCTGTCTCCATGGGCTCAATTAGTGAAATAAAACTGGCTCAGAAAGATATGAGAAAAAGTCCAATGTAATGGTCCTTTTTCTTGAGGGAATCATTGTGATTGCCTGAAATTGCCTTCCACTTTAAGTACAAAAATTTATAAAATTATCCAGGAAAAGATATATGCCTATTCACAAATTAGTTTACACTTGACTCCCAAATATTGTATTCTATAGGAATTTATAGCATTAGCACTTGCAAAATGAGTCATTTTTCCCTTAACCTCTTTTAATCAAAGGGCATTTAGTTCCTTAGAATCCCTTCAGTTTGGAAGTTAGGAAATACCAATGCAATATAAATTATTTAGAAGAATGACAGTGCTTAGAAATGAATTATCTAAAAAATTAGAAATTTACACTATGGTATGATTTACATTTTTTTCATCAGTAGCATCTAGTTTTTTACTGCCATGTCTCATTTTGAAATGCCAAAGCTATATGCATTTCTTTAAAAAAGTGTGTATAGCTCCATTGACTATTTTGCTTAAATAAAACCTTGTACTTTTTCTGTAACCACTAGACCAGAGATGGGGCATGCTTGGGCCTTTTCACTAAGAAGCATTTATCAGAACATTGTATAGTTGCCTTAGGGTAGGCTGATGTGATGTGTAGCACAGCTATCTGGCATTGGCCGACTCGGGACCTGTAAAAGATTTCAACAGCTGCTCTTCTGAAGTGCTGTACTGGTATTACACAAGGTAGATTATCAAGCTAGATTGAATTCCATAAGAGTAGAGGTTGTGTTTCTTTTGCTTATTTATCCCCAGTGCTAAATATGGTGCTAATGATCAATAAATATTTACTGAACAGATGACTTAATTTGTTCAGAAGTTTTCTGATGTTTTTGCTATCATGCACAGTGAAGTCTGACCCAGTTCTCCCGCTGTCTGGTTATCTACTCACTTGATTAGACTTCTAGTGGTCTTGTCTATAGTTGCACTTACCAGGCTGTATTATAGCTTTCCTATTTACAAGTTTTCAGTCACCACCAGACTGAGTGTTCCTTGAGAATGTTGACCCTGCCTTATATATTCTTGCATCATAAAAGTCTAAAACAATGGTTTACATAATGTCTGGTAGCTTTTTAGCAAGCTAGTCTCAACATTTTAAAGACATATGCAAGTATCTGCTTCCTTTTACATACTAGTTTTTCACTAGAGGAAGATGAGTCTATGGCCAGAGGTAAGCTTAGATTTAAAAATGAAAGGAAAAAGGTCAACTTTATAAGGCTGCTACATCTAATATAGTAAATGGTGGCTTCATTTATTCATCAATTCATGTTTTCAATCAGTATTTATTGAGTGCTAAGTGCCAGCCAGGAGTCAAGCATCATTCTAAGTACTGACAAAGTCACAACAAATAAAAGAGACCCAAAACCCTGTGTTTATGTATTTTAAATTCTAATGAGGGAAATAGATAATAAGTAAGATAAATAAGTAAAACACCTAGTTTATTACATAATGATAAAGAGCTAAGAAGAATGAATACAGCAGGGAGAGGGGATACAGATAACTGGGAGAGCAGATTGGCTTTTTGATAGATTGGCCGTTGCCAGTATTACCAAGTAGGTAATTTTGAGTAAAGACCTGAAGAAAGGGAGGTTGCCATCTATGTGGACATCTGAAACAGCATTCCTGGAAGAAGGATGAACATGCTGAATCCAGTAGTCAGATCTTAATTCTCAAATTACTTGTCCTTCTTAGCAGCTCTTGTCACAGTAGATCACTCTGCTACCACAGGGCCACTTTCCAGCTTTCCTCTTCTTTTGCTGATAGCTCCTTCACTGGTTTCTCCTTTTCTTGATTTCCAAATGTTGGAGAATTCTAGAGCTCAGCCATCATAATTCTTTTCTTCTCACTCTCCTCCCTGTTCAGCTCATCTTATCCTGTGGCCAAACACACTTAAATCTGTATTTCCAACCTTGGCTTCTCTGAAATCTAGATCTGTATATCCAATTGCTCACTTAACATTTCATCTACACAGTCAAATACTCATCTCAAATTTAATACGTCCAAAATCAATTCTTAGCCTCACTACCAACAAATGCTTCACCTTATTTTTCTCCACCTCAGGAAATGACATCATTATTCACATAGTTGCTCAAGCTAAAACTTAGAATTGCTCCACGAGCCCTTTTCTGCTCTTCCATCCCACAGAACATCCATTGGCAAGTCCTGTTGGGTCTAACTTCAAAATATTTACCTCAAATGAGTATTTCTACTTCTACAGCTACTTTACTACTCCAAACCATCACCATCTTTTTCTAAGAATATAAAACTAAAGAACAATAGATATAATAGATATAGCACTATTATATAATTATAAAATGCATTATAACATATACATATAATATTAATATAATATTTTTGGAATATAACAACATGGTATATTATATAACATAATGCTATGTATGTGATTTATATAATTATAAATATAGAAACATAATTTATCATATATTAACATATCCCATACTATATAATGCTATAACTGAAAATATTTGTGCATATTAACATAAATATAGAAACTGTCTCCTAATTTCCTCCCTGCTTAACCGTTGCTCTCTGCCTCTTCATTTTCCATACAGCATCTAGAATGGTCTTTTAAAAATAAAAATCTGATCATATAATTTTTCTGCTCAAAACTCTTCCCTGACTTTGCATCCTTCAGAAGCAAACCCAGCCTCCTTACCATGTCCAACAAAACCCTATATAATCTAGCCCCTGGCTACCTTTTCTGCCTCATCTCAAGACATAACCTTCCCTGGCACTTTGCACACTCATCCGAGCATCTCCTGCCTCAGGGCCTTTTCTCTAGGTGTTCTCTCTGCCTTGGGTATCCTAAATGCTCCTTCACTTTATCCATGTCTCTGCCTAAATGTCACATAAAGAAGAGGCCATATCTGACTACTCTATCTAAATATAATTCTGTACCAGTGTATAGTCCCTTGTTCTATTTCATCTTTCTTGATAGCCTTCATCACCACCTGAAAGTATAGTGTTTATTTATTTTATTCTTTGTTTATCTTTCTGTTGCCTATTTAGGGCAAGGTCTTTTTTTTTTTTACTTTTATTTTTCACTGCTATATTCATCCTGTTTCTTAGAATGGTGCCTGGCACATATCAAGTTCTTGATAATTATTTGTAGAATGAATGATTCAAGGTCTCTCTTTTGAACTTCCATACCCTCCTATTTAAAAACCTATCATAGCACTTAAAATTGTATCTAATGAGAAGTTATTTTTCTGACTTATGTGACTATGAGCCTCTGGAGGAGAAAGACTTTAAAATTCATCTCTGATTTTCCAGTGCTCATAAAAGACTTGGGTACACAGGGTTTTTTCCTAAAATGACACTTATTGAATTAACAATTACTTGGACTCATCCCTCCCTAAAGAAGCAATTCAAGGAACCTCTGGTGTTTCCCCAATGCATTAAGCTAGTTAGAGATACTGGGCATCATGATCATCAACTACCTTGTCCTGGATACAATACAGCCCATCTCTGGTTTAGAAAATAGTTGAGTGACATTCAGGAAGCATCTGAAATTTTAGATCATGGTTTTTATAGCTAAAAAAATGCTAAGAGTTTAAGATAACATTAGAGCATCTTAGATTTCATAGAGTTCAACATTAGTGATCACTCTGGGGACTGTTGTGGGGTGGGGGGAGCAGGGAGGGATAGCTTTAGGAGATATATCTAATGCTAAATGACGAGTTAATGGGTGCAGCACACCAGCATGGCACATGTATACATATGTATACATGTGCACATTGTGCACATGTACCCTAAAACTTAAAGTATAATAATAATAAAATTAAAAAAAAACAAAAAACATTAGTGATCATCTAGTCAAATGTCTTATTTTACCCATGGTGAAGCTGAGGTCCAGAGAGGTGGTGCTATTTTCGCAGGTGATAACGAAGTTAGAACTAGCATTAGGATACCTGATTGCAGTCTGATTCTTTCTCCACCATACCATTTTCCATATGTTACTCAATTTATTTGATCTTGGTCATCACCTCTCCAGTGGTAACCTCAGAAGACTGTATCTAGATAACGTCTTAATTCTACTCTGTTTTCACATATAGATTTTCTTTCCATATATTTAGAAGCCTTGATGGTCCAAGTCAGTAAGTCACACTTTTATGACAAGAATATTAACAGTGCAGAAACATTAGATCAGACTTTTAGACAAATTCTAAGCTGTATCTTTACTCCAGATACCACCAACATTATTGAACATTATCTTAACTTGAATTATTTCTGGTAGTGATTGGGTTTTCTAGTAGCAATTTAAATAGACTTATGTAGTAGTGTGTAATCTATGGATTATTGGGAGTAATTTTAATGTAAGCATTTTAACAATGAAAGTTGCGTTATGCTTAGAACATATAGGGACAATAAAAGTCGCAACTCTCTTGAGATTTTTAGAACCCCTGATGCTTTGAAATGTGTGTTAAAGCATTACTCACGACTATTTCTTTCCTAAAACGATGGCAGCTGTGTTTCCTATCTTGTGATGAATATTCTTAAGATCACCATACAGAAAAGAGCAAGAATGTATTTAGAGCACATGTCAAGTTTATATGGTGCAGTTTTGGCAAAAATAAAACAAAGAACAAAAACTTTGTGAGTAGATTCTTTGATAGAAATAGTTCATAATTAATATGTACTTAGAAAACTGAAAACTAGAATCACCTCCAATAGAATTGCAGTGTTTTTATTTAACAATGACAAGCAGATACAACATATTAAAAAAGTTTTTGTGGATTGTTTATAAAGGTAAAATGCTAGATTTATTGGTCTATGATCGTAGAAAATGGATTTTGTTATTTTAAGCGTTTTTTCATGATCCTCTTTCCTTACCCAGCTGGGTAAATGTTCCTCCTTTTTCCACTTATAACACCTCAAGCAAATCATTCTGTTTTCCTCATTGAACTGAAATGTCATGTTTATACTCTGGTTTTTCTTGAATGCAGCTTAAAGTCCCTTAAGGCAGAGAGATCTGATACTCAATTCCTGTTAACGGTGCCAGCATTTTCCCAAACAGGCTCAAACATGCTCTTTACCTACCAGTTTTCAAAATCCCATTGGTTCAGCCTTAAACTTCTCTTCTGTGAGGCTTGACTGACACTGAGAAGCATCATCAACAAACTAACAGGGTTATTCAGACTGAGGCTACTATTAGGTGGGGAGATGGATGTGTTCAAGCTCCAGAGATGATGACAACCTTCCCCCTCTCCTCATTCCTGAAGTACTTGAGGATTGCACACTGCCCTCATTTTGCACAGTCTTGTGATTAAAGGCAGGAACTCTGGAGTCAGGTTGCTCGGAGTGGATCTCTGCTCTGCCATTTACTAACTCTGCCCCTTTTAGCTCTTTAACCTTGGACAAGTTTCCTCACTTCTCTCTGCCTCAGTTTCCTCATCTGTAAAATGAGGATAATAACAGAACCTATATCAGCTGGTTGCTATAAGGATGAGATTAAATGAATTAATAATATAAAGTGCTTAGAACAGTGCCTGGCACAGAGTAAGTGCTACAAATGTTATTTGTAATTATTATTATTATCATTACTATTCAGTAACGCTGGTTCTCTGGGTAGTGATGGGAGAGAGAAATAACAGAATCTCTATGAGAATAACGTGGTAGTTTCTAAAAGATTGCCTCCCCAAAGCCTTTGTTCAGGGACACTGCTCTAGGCTAGAAATCCAATGATGTCCCAGGTTTCAGATCCAAAGAATAGGAAGCTATCCAGTGATAATCTATTGCTCTGTAGGCCAAGGATTGCAAATAGTTTATTTGATTTATTGGTCTACACATTTCTTTAAAAATACATGTAACTGTGATGTTTAATTTTCTGTGTCAACTTAATTAGGCTAAGGGATGCCCAGAGAGCTAGAAAATGCTATTTCTGAGTATGTCTGTGAGGGTGTTTCTGGAAGAAATTGGCATTTGAAATGGTGGACCAAGTAAAGAGTATTGCCCTCACTAATGTGGGTGGGAGTCATCCAATCTGTTGAGGCCTGATTGGAACACAAATGCAGAAGAAGGCGGAATTTGTTTCTGTTTGAGCTCGGATATCCATCCTCTTCTGCCCTCAGACATTGGAGCTCCTGGTTATCCAGTTTTTGGAGTTGGACTGGGACTCATACCATTGGCTTCCCTGGTTCTCAGACCTCTGGGCTTGGGCTGAATTATACCACTGGTTTTGCAGAAGGCAGATCATGGGACTTTTTGGCTTTCATAAATTGTGTGAGCCAATTCCTATAATAAATCTCTTTGTATATATATCCTATTGATTCTGTTTCTCTGGAGAGTGCTGATTAATACGGTAACTATACAGATGCTAGGCTTCTTTAAAATTCATGAATGAAATGACACTACACACATATAATTGCTCTGTTCAGATAGGTAAATCTATCTGAGTTGTACGTAAAGAACTAGAAAGACATCTTAGAAGTGTTTTTAGAGGCCAGGCACGGTGGCTCACGCCTGTAATCCCAGCACTTTGGGAGGTCGAGGTGGGTGGATCACGAGGTCAAGAGTTGGAGAACAGCCTGACCAACATGGTGAAACCCCGTCTGTACTAAAAATACAAAAATTAGCTGGGCATGGTGGTGTGCACCTGTAATCCCAGCTACTCAGTAGGCTGAGGCAGAGAATTGCTTGAACCCGGGAGGCAGAGGTTGCAGTGAGCCGAGATCGCACCACTGGACTCCAGCCTGGGCAACACAGCAAGACTCCATCTCAAAAAAAAAATGTTATTTAGAATACATAAATTTTGCTGAAGAATGGTCTTTAAAGGTAAGATTCCATGATTTTGGTTAAAATTAGCACATTAGTGGTCTACTCTACTGCATTTATTCCCACCTTCCACCTTAAATATAAAAACAGGAAAATATGAAAAGCCACAACAGGAACAAAAATGAGGATTGCTTATTTACTTCTGCTAGATTACAAGGATTTTTCATTCATTGAAAGGCCATGTAAATAAGACTGAAAAAGGCAATGGATAGTCCTCATGGACAAAAATAAAAATCCTGCTTTTCTGAGAGTAGCTATGAAGACTTTTTATTCTTTTCTCACTCCAAGCCCTTGACAGAATTAAAGATCTATACCTACTCACAAGGGATTCATAATCCTCCTACTGCATATGTACTGCATGTTTAGGCACTCAAATGCTGTTACCCAACTCTTACCAGAACAGTGTTTTCTATATCCATGAAAAGGCTGACTCTCTGTCGAGACAGAATCAGTGATGACAACAGCAACAATAATTCTGATAACAATCATTGGCATCATCATTAATATTTACTGGGTTCTTGTGCAAGCTGCTGTTCAAAGGACTTTTCACTTTAGATCTTGTTTATAATAAACATAATAACCTATGAGGCCGGTAGTATTATTCCTTTCCTACAGACAAGGAAACTGAGGCACAGAGCTCTGTGGAAGAAGTATTTCCAAAATACAGAGAGAAAGGACAATGAAATGATGACATCGAAGATGATAGCTATGAAAATCAGGGAACGTAACTCCAACCAACCATAGAATGGAAGTCGTTCAGAGGAATAAATGAAAATAACTGAAGTGAATCAATTTTCCCAGGCAAGGAATGGACTGAGCATGCGCAGCTCTCTGCTAAGGAAGTAGAGGCAGCAGAATGGAGCCTCTAGAGTCAGGCTTGCCAGAATGCAAGTTCTTCCTCTACCACAGCTTTGTGTTCTTGGGCAAATTACTTAACTCTTTTAAGCCTTAGTTTTTTTATTTGTAAAATGGAGATAATAATAGTATGTTCCTCATATGGTTTTTGTGAGGATTCAGTGAGTATTGCATTACATGTAAAAGGGTATATAAAACTGTCTGATACATAGTAAATGCTCAATAAATAATAGCTATTATTATTAAATTGTTGAAAAGAGAAAGGAGGAGGATTCATGCTCAAATAATTTGTGAGGTGCTGATTAATTGGGTTTCTTTATTATTCGGCTTCTCATAACCTTTAATATGCTAACCTAGATTGTAAAACTTCAAGAACATTCTCAGGTTTATTTGACTTGAAAACCCCCCTTTTCCCACATGGAGCACAGATAACATCTCATGGGACACTGGTGTTCTACAGATCACAGTGTAGGAAATATTCTTTATTTCACACACTTTATATACAAGAATAGAAAAACAGACATGAAAATGTCTTACATTGATAACCTGCACTGCAAGCAACCATCAAAGGGCTATTTAGCTTTACAAAGCATCATGAATACACTTCTTTCTCCATTTTATAAAACCATGTATCCAGGCAGTCAAACCTGATGAACACTCCCTTTTGTCAGCATCATCACCTGGAACACTGAAAGTGTTCTCAGCACTTTACCCAAATGCTGTAAAAAATAAGTTAAAATTGGCACAGCTCCAGCCTTCTGGGAAATTTACTTTACCAGATTATAAATCCTTCAAAGTGTTTTCGGTTCATTGTGTCTTATCATGTCGTAAGGACACTGTTCTCTTGTGTGTTGAAATTACATTTCTCCTACATGCCCTATTTTGGTATTGGAGTGCTGTTGAATTAACATTAAAAGAACACACTATTTAGAAGTTTTGTGTCTCTGCTGCCCAGCACTGCTGGTAGATTATATTGATCAGCTTTGTTTTATTTAATCTTCTGGTGTCAAATGACATATTCTACATGGTTTTCCAGATGAGTTTTGTTTTATTCAGTCTTCTCATGTTGAATGACATATTCTACATGGCTTTCCAGAACTGGGCCAGGGCTTATTCAGAGAGAGGGTAATTAGCTTCTATAGGAATTATACCCATTATACCCCATTACTGGTAAGCTGGGTTAAGGAAATATAATTAGAAATAAAACTCCTGCTAAACCAGTGAATCCTTTTTATAAAAATGTAGAAAAGAACAAAATAGTGTTTTTGTTGAATAAGCATTAAATCAGACTGTGACACACATTACAGATGATCTGCTAAGGAGATGAAAAAGGGGGAATGAAATCTCACCCTTGTATACAGCCAAGCAGATACAACCTATTACATGCATGTTCATTGTCTTTATCAAAATATAAAATAAAACCTCTTGTGTCTTAATGATAAGCGGGAAATTACATCACGGAGCATGTGCCTAGACTTTGATTCCATAGACATAGGGAAACAAGGGGACTTCCGTCCTCTTGGATGTTCCCATTTCAAAGAAATGCCTCTGAAGCCTCAGGAAATACATTCCTAGGATGTAGAACTAGCAAGAGGCTTAGTAAGCTTTCAAAAAAGATGTATAAACACCTCAGAGAGATAGATAAAGCATTTAAAACTTCAAGTGTCCTAAGGGCGGGCAGGGAGAATACTCTTTCCCCTCTTGGTGCCAGGGAAAAATTTAAATTATATGTTTGTTTTCCTCCAAAATCTGTATTTACCTTTACAAGTTTCCTTTTCTGTTACTATTTTATAGTTGCAGTATAATTTTTTAAATGATCTCCATTGGCGTTTATACTTTTTCTGGCTAGTTTGCAGTTGACTAAATATCCAGCAAGTCCATAATACAGTTATGAAACAAGCAATTATCAGAATTACAATAGGATGAATTAAAAAATTAAACACAATATTTGCCTGTGGGAATAACCTTTAATATCATAACAATGGTATAAAGTCTCCATTAGAATTCTGAATTCTTGATTAGCCATGCATAAACATTGTCCATTACACATTAAATTCACAAAACATTGTGGAGATTTCTGCTTGTGCATTCAAATGATTCACTATTTGAATATTATTTTGTAGTTTCTTATGAAATCTTAGCCTATATAAGCCTGAGCAACAGCTTATCTCTATAATCAGATCATCTAAGTTTTTAATTAAGAGTTTTTCTTGAAAGGCCAATAAATTTCTCCTGAGTTCTTGTCTGTCACATAAATAATGTAGCATTTACACTTTAATCTAGTCCCTTCGATAATTATTCCATCTTCTTAAATTTTTCCCAGTTGTGAAACACAAAGATAGCCATGGCCTTATCTAATATAAAAGTCTTATTAAAAGTCATCCATTAAAAGTTACAGATTGAAATTCCAGTGTTTGATTTGCAATGGGTTGTCTTAAGGACAAACCCAAACTATGGGCCATTTTTTTTTTTTGCATCAGTCCAATCAATAGCTGTATTATTATAACAGTCAATTAAGTCTCCATGAATAATAGACATCTACCTTTGTTTACTGTCAATCCCAAGACTAGGAAAAACTTGTGTTCTGGGCAAATGGGACATGCCTTGAAAGACTGTGTGCTCTTCCTCAAGGAGCTAACATTCCAGTGGGATTTCCTTTCCCTTTAGCTTATTGTCTCAAACACCAGCTCAACAAGCTTCATTCCTGTTCAAAGTGTGGTCTGTGAACCACATTTTCAGAAGCAAGCCTTAGGGACACTGCTCTTCTAAGAATTTATTTTATTATTTTACTTTATTTTATTTTATTTTTTATTTTGAGGGGGTCTTGCTCTGTCACCCAGTCTAGAGTGCAGTGAACGTGATCTTGGCTCACTGCAACCTCCGCCTCCTGGGTACAAACTCTTCTCCAGCCTCAGTCTCCCAAGTAGGTGGCATTACAGGTGTGCACCACCACACCCAGCTAATTTTTTTGTAGTTTTAGTAGAGATGGGGTTTCACCATGTTGGCCTGGCTGGTCTCAAACTCCTAACCTGAGGTGATCTGCCTGCCTCCTGAAGTGCTGGGATTACAGGCCTGAGCCACCACGCCTGGCCCTCTGAGACTTTAGAAACTGGGTTATGGGATATTGGTATTAGGATAAACACAGCATGGTTGTGGTTATTTGCAAATAACAGAAACTGACATTTTATTTATTTATTTATATTTTTGCTTTTCAACTTCTATTTTAGATTCAGGGGGTTCATGTGCAGGTTTGTCACAGGGTATATTGTATATGCTGAGGTTTGGGTTATGAATGAACCTGTTACCCAGGTAGTGAGCATTGTACCCTATAGGTGGTTTTCCAACCCTTGCCTCCCTTTTTCTCCTTCCCCCAGTAGTCCCAAGTGTCTATTGTTCCCATCTTTATGTCCATGTGTATCCAATGTTTAGTTCCCACTTGTAAGTGAGAACATAAGGTATTTGGTTTTCTGTTTCTGTGTTAATTCACTTAGGATAGTGGCCTCTGGTTGCATCTATGTTGCTGCAAAGGACACGATTTTGTTCTTTTTTTTATGGCTTCATAGTATTCCATGGTGTATATGTGCCACATTTTCTTTAGCCAGTCCACTATTGATGGGCACCTAGGTTGATTCTATGTCTTTGCTATTGTGAATAGTACTGCAACAAACATGAGTGTATGTGTCTTTTTGGTAGAACGATTTATTTTCCACTGGGTATATACCCAGTAATCCCATTAAATGGTAGTTCTAGCTTTAGTTTTTTGAGAAATCTCCAAGCTGCTGTCCACATTGGCGGAACTAATTTACATTCCCTCCAACAGGGTATAAGAGTTCCCTTTTCTTCGCAGCCTTGCCAGCATCTGTTATTTCTTGGGTTTTTAATAATGGCTATTCTGACTGGCATGAGATGGTATCTTATTGTGGTTTTGATTTGCATTTCTCTGATGATTAGTGATGTGGAGTATTTTTTTCTTATGTTTGTTGGCCACTTGTATGTCTTCTCTGGAGAAGTCTCTGTTCATGTCCTTTGCCCACTTTTTCATGGGGTTATTTGTTTTTTGCTTGTTAGTTTGTTTAAATTCTTTAGAGATTCTGGACCTTCGTCAAATGCATAGTCTGTGAATTTTCTCCTATTTTGTAAGTTGTCTGTTTACTCTATTGATAGTTTCTTTTGCTCTGCTTCTGCAGCTCTTTAATTAGGTCCCACTTGTCAATTTTTGTTTTTGTTGCAATGCTTTTGAGGACTTAGCCACAAATTGTTTGCTAAGGCTGATGTCAAGAAAGGTATTTCCTAGGTTTTCTTCTAGGATTTTTATAGTTTGAAATCTTACATTTAAGTCTTTAATCCATTTTGAGTTAATTTTTTAATTTAAGGAATAAAGAGATTTGTTGGAAGAGCATATGATGGCTCACAGAGCTGCAGGAGCACTGGAGATCCAGGGTTGGAAGACGGACGGGAAACAAAAAACGTAGTCAGAGAAGCTCACAGCCTGATATCCACTTGGGGGGAGTGTGGCTAGAATGCTGGAGTGAGGAATTTTCTGCTTCCTTGATTCTGCTAATTTGCCCCTTCACTCATTATCCTTTCAGGAATTGAAATTCCAATTGGGAGTGTTTGGTTAGTTGAGCCCCCCCTAGTAATGTCAGCTTCATTGCAGCAAGAGAGCAAAGGGAGGGAAACAGCTGTCCCACTTTGTTTCTGAAGTAAAAGACAGTACTCTGTCTTCAACTATTCTGGTGTTTCTGTCAAATGGTACTCACTCTGGGCACACACTGCTCTACCATATGCTTTGCATATATTAACTCATTTATTTTTACAACAACTCTATGTGGCAGATATTATTCTTCCTGTTTGTACCATAAAGAAACTGGGCACTGAAAGTTAATTTAATTGCCCCACATCACACAGTAAATGGTAGAAATAGAATCTGAAGCTAGGCTTTCAGGCTACAGGATGTGCGTACTTCTCTATCTGCTCAACCTTGACTAAGATAAGTGATCAGAGGCTTAGAAGATAAAAAAGAAAAGAAAACAAGATATCAAGGAGAAAACAACAAATCAATAAGACGGCCATCAAATGTGTGTTTTGTATAATGATAAACTGTGCACATTTCTGTTTTTCTCCATATACTATAAATTTGTGTACTTTCAAAACTTAATTTTGTCATAATATTAGACTTAACATAAAATTTACAAAGATAATATGAACAGTTCCCATACATGGTCTTCACCCAGCTTTCCCAAAGTTTAACACTTTACATAACCATGAAAAGCCAAAAAAAAGAAATGAACATTGAGACATTACTATTAACAAATGATGAACTTTAACATATTTCCCCAGTTTTCCCACCAATGTCCTCTCTCTCTTTCAAGATTCGATCCAGAATCCCACATTGTGTTTACTTACCATGTCCTTAATCCCCTCCAATCTGTGACAAATCCTTTGTCTTTCTTTGTCTCTTGTGACTTAACGTTTGGTCAGGTAGTTTGTAAATCATCCTTCCATTTGGACTGGTCTTAATGTTTTCTTATGATTGATTGAGGTTATGAATTTGGGGGAAGGACTTTTTCCTGTGTATTCTATCAGGGAGTACATAACATTGATATGTCATATTACTAGTGATGTTAACATTGATCACTCAGTTAAGGTGACTATATTTTTATTTTTTAATAATTTATTTTTAGTTTTTAAAAAATTGCTAGGTTAATGCTTCTGTTTGAAACTTCAGTTGAGTTAACATTTCCAATATTTAGTAAATTTTATTCTTTTTTTTACTAGCGGGTTTTGCTGTATTTCAGAACCTTCAACTCATATAGATCCCTGAACTAGACATAACTCCTTTTGCCTTTCAGTCACTTACTGTGATTCAGAACATATTTCCTTAAACTACACATAACTAACGTTCCCTGTGATGTATAATAAGCTAAGTGGAAGATGATTGCTCCACTATGTTCATATTTTGGAGTAGACTCCATAGCCAAAGGCAATCCTTATTCTAATACAAAATGTACTAGGACACTAGGGAGTTAGTGAATTAGAATAAATTCTGTCTACTTGATGGGTATCCAGGCCATTTCTTTTCTTGTTTTTGAAAGCTACATTTGTTAGTAAGAACTTCAGGCCAATTTGGCTATTAGCCTAGGTTTTATGTGAAACAATCTTGGTTATTTAGGATTGTACGTCTGTCTTTTGATATGAGTAAAACATGCCAAAATAGTGATGTAGACAAAGTATTGTTATAGAAAACCCTTTAGCAATTGTCCCTGTGTAAGCCCATCCTCTTTTGTATGTTTTACTTATAACTGAGGTACATATTTAAAAACATCATGATGTTATACTTCGTGACATATATCTGAAATTTCTCCTTAATTTTTTGCATCCTTAGGAGTAGTATTCCATGTTTGTGTGTGCTTGTTTTTTCTTTGAAATAAATGGTAACATCTACTCCAAGCCTTCAACAGATAGCATAGATTGTTAATGTTTGGTAAACCGTTTGTTAACAAAATTAAATTTAGATGGTTGATAGTGGAGATGTGGCTAAGGGTAGGAAAATAATACAATTACATACTCATCATAAGCCAATGTTTGATGTGCCACCATCCTGGCAATGCTTTTAGATTTATCAACTAGAAACAAGTAACACTGGTTATTAAGCATCTTACTCTGTGTACTTTGCTTGCAAATATAACTTAACACTTAAAAAGAGTTACTGTCTGCTTAACCATCTAGTCACATAAGCATTAGTTTTTATCTCAATACTTAGGCACTTTAAAAAGTAATCCAAGCATCAAATTTAAGCTTGTTATATTAGCTTTTAAATTATTTTATTAGATTATCACTGCTAAGAGCTAACATGGAACCCTGGAGCCCTGGATTTTAATTTTAACATTAATATATTAGAAATCATAAAAATAAAAAGAACTCAGTTTCTTTCCCAGGATATGCCACAGATGATGTCTATAAACCATTATTTCCTTTTTCTTCCCCCCAGTGGGTAATAGGGAAGTAGGAGAGAAGCCATTAGGCAGTAGGGAGCAAAAGGCAAAATTAAATGCTTTTGTAGACACTTTTTGCACTTTTTGGTTTCTGGGCTGATTAAAGAGCCCTCACTCAGAGAAAGCATGCAGCAGTGGTGTGCTGGAGATGGCTTGTACCAGCTTGAAAGAACCAATTGTAAAATTCTAAATAGTTTTGTCAATCAGTTGTTAAATACAGCCATTATTAAACATTAAATCATATAAATCCACAATTAAATACCATTAAAAGAAAGATAACAAAACTCAAGACTGATCACTTCCTCATTTTTTTCTTACATGTTGCTATTGTTATCATTTTGTTTATACTCTTGAGTTGTTTACTTCTGTGGCATCTGTATTGTTGAGATACTACATAATGGTGTGTCATTGTGCATCTCCTCCCAACTCTGCACACAAGGAGTTCATGTTGGTAGCTTGATGAGCTGATGGTTAAAATTATGAGTATGTATTTTCTTAAAGAAAATAAAATTAAATATGGTGGGAGACTATGTGATTTAAAATTATGTCTCTCCTTTCATTACTGACATTCTTTCTGTCATTCAAACCTACTATCTTCCTATCTCAGGCTGTTTGAGTTTGCTGTTCTCTCTACCTAGAATACTTTTTCTTCTACTACATGCTTGGCTATCTTTTTCTCTTTAGAATAGGCTATCCTTTCAGATCAATTTTGTCTGATTATCCTGTTAAAAATAGCCCACCATATTCTGCCCATTCCCTGACCAGCAACCCTTGCCACTCCATCACCCTGTTTTTATTTTTGTTATAATGTTTACTACTATCTGAAAGTGGTTTATTTGTTCATATGTTTACTATCTTTCTCCTTCACTAGAATGTAAGCTCCCTGAGGGGAGGAATTTTCTTCAACTTTTTCATTTCTGTTTTTTCAACACTTAAAACAGGGCCAGGCACACAGTAGGTAACAAGTACGTTTTTGTTTTGAAAAATTATTTAATATTTGAATAGACTATATCGGTGAAGGGCATCTAAATTAAAATAGAGGTTGAGAAATAGTTAAACTAATTTGAATATGAAGTAAAATAAAGTTTGTCAAAGTCCTACCACTTGAAGAAAGAGGCTCTAAGATGCTGATATAAGCTATGTCAAACAAAGCACGGTTTTGTGTGTGTATATGTGTGTGTAATTTATATAAATAAAAATATATTAAGTTTCTTAGGAGATGGAATTTGGGAATAGATTATGTCAAAATTCTAGTTAGAGATGGGACTTGCACATTGCATTAATTATGCTGTACACATCTGTGAAAATAATGCTTCTAACGCAACACTAACTACGTGAAAGAGAAAGAATGTTTTATTTTAAGGAATAGCAGCGTATTCAGATTTTTATGTGGCATTTCTCCAGCTACAGAAGCTAGCTGTCAAAAACCACTTTCTTTCCTAGAAGATTTTATAAGGTGAAAGCTGAGGTTGCAATTCTATTCTAAGCCAAACTTTGTACAATATGAGCAAATAAAATGCAAAAAAGCATTTTCAGTAACTTTGATGAGGGTAATTATTTCTAATATTTAGGAGCCTAGTCAATGTTATTGCTGACTTTTTAAAAGTATGACTGGGGATTCTGGTAGATTAGCTATAATCTATAAGGTTCTGTAATGTATGGTTCATAAACTGAGGAATACAAAGTAATGAGGATATTGCTTAATAGAAACAGTGTGAGGATTGACAAGTATTGGGGAACACATTTTTATTTGTTATTTCATTCATTTATTCAACAAATATGTTAAGCTCTAACTATGTGTCAGGCATTGTTTTAGGCTAGGGATACAATGAAAGAAATATTCACTATCCTTAAACAATCTAAGGAGGGAATAAAAACAAGTAAACAGGCTATTGTGATACAGTGTGATGGGATGAGGAGGTTCAAGGCCTTCCAAGAATACGTAAAAAACACAACTAGCCCAGATTTCTGAGGTTTGAAAAGTTCATCACATGGTCATAATTAGCCATGTGGATTGACACAATTTCTGACAGGTCTGTGAAGAATGGATTGCAGAGTGGTGTGCTAGCAACTGTTTAAAAACTACCTCTTTGGGGAGACAAAAAAAACAACACCCTGATTTGTGGTGTTTGCCCATTTTTGTGGTATGAATATGTCCACCATGGTGGTTTAAAGCTACCAATAAGATGTTGCTGTACGTGAAGATGAAAAGAGATGGTCAGCCAGGCGTGGTGGCTCATGTCTGTAATCCCAGCACTTTGGGAGGCTGAGGTGGGCAGATCACGAGGTCAGGAGATCGAGAGCATGCTGGCCAACATGGTGAAACCTCGTCTCTACTAAAAATACAAAATTTAACTGGGCATGGTGGCACGTGCCTGTAATCCCAGCTACTTGGGAGGCTGAGGCAGGAGAATTGCTTCAACCAGGGAGTCAGAGGTTGCAGTGAGCCAAGATTGCACCACTGCACTCCAGCCTGGCGACAGAGCCAGTCTCTGTCTAAAAAAAAAAAAAAAAAAAAAAAAGATGGTCACAGTTGGTGCTAGAGAGCTGATATGAGCAGAATCCAACATATTTCTGGTTGGAGAGGAGAGAGAAGAGGCTTAGAGACAAGTAAGAGGACACTCTTCAAACAGGGAAGAGATGATATGGTCTCAACTCTATTGGTGAGATGTGAGCAACTTCCAGAGATGTTGAAGTTATGGATAAAGAAGCAGTTTATAGCAATGGTTAAGAGTTAAGACTATACATAGACTCATAGACAGACTTTGGGTCCAAATCCTGGTGCTGCAACTTAACTAGCATTGTGATGCAGGGCTGTTTATTAGCCTTTCTGGGCTTCAGTATCTCTTTTCTAAATTGGTGATAATGATAGAACCAGACACTCAGCATTGTTATGAGGAATAAAGGAGTCAATACACAGGAAATGCTTCAATCAGTAAAAACCACTGTACATGTTATCTTTAGCCATGCAGAGGAGATACTGATAATTAATGATTAACATGTTGATGGGTGGGCAAGGAAGAAGAAAGAGGAGTCAAGGTTGACTTGTGATTTTTTAGACTGTCCAAACAGGTAGCTAGAAATGTATCTAATTTTGATAATCTTCCCAGTGACTGCTTATCTATCTTTGCACTGTTCTGTCAGAAGCAAGCAAGCATGTATCTTTTTTTTAAACATTGGGTTTTAGGGTTTCTTTGTTACAGCAGCTTAAACTACAGATATGGCGGGCTAGTACAGATGGATTCTATTTTCTCTGTGAGTGATGAGATGGAAGGGTTTTCTGAGAAATGAAAGTTAGTAGGAAAGGGCATAAGGTTTGAAAAGAGTGAAATTAATTTGAAACAGCTAGTGGTCAGGGGCCATGAGAGTAAAGATAGGTACTAGGAAAATATAGACACATTGTGTGATAATCTTGAGGAAGTAGAAGAGCACTGATTCATGGAGAAAGGAAACAATATAAATATGAATTAAATATAAACCCAACAAAATAGAAACAAAAAACTAACAATATAAGACAAAAAATTTCTCCTGGAAATATTTACAGTTTTCAGAGTTAGTGTTAAAAATGTTTCAGCACAGTGAAGATCAAAAGTATGTTTTCAATGTTACAATACTTATAAAACAACTTGTGGATTCTAGTATTAATATAAGAATTTACAAAGTTTAGGGAGACATGGCTGCTATTCATGTATAGCCTTATAGATTTGCATGACTTTAAAGAAGTAAAATAGGCATTGACTACCAGCAATATTTAAATACCAAATCAAGTATAAATAAAGTGCTAGAAACATTGAGATTAAATAAGATGGAACAATGTTTTAGCCTTATTATGGGAAGCTTCCTGAAAGAGGTGGTTTTTTAACTAAAACTCAAAATGGATATATCTTTACACTTTGGAAACTAGAACACATATTATTGGTTGTATGCTTCTATTTTCATACATATTTTCTAGTGGTAGTAGGTTGTAGCAAAAGTAATTGTGTGGTTTTTTTTGGCCATGAAAAGTAGTAGCAAAAACCACAATTATGTTTGCACCAAACTAATAAAATCATATTTGACTTTAGGATCTTTAGGCTGGGGCAGATGTAACACTACACTCATTTTTCATAGGCTGGTGAAATTTTCTCTGATATTTGCTGTCTTTTGGGTCTTCTACATTGATAAAATATGATTTTATGTTAATGTTCCTGGTATGAGCCATGTAGAATTAAGTATTTGGGGTCATTCGCTAGAAGTGGACTACATCATTTCCTTATCACAATTTTCACTTTTATCTAATCTGAAAAATTATATAGGTTATTTTGAGTTGAGACCTTCTTTACATTGTAGCAAGGAAACATCTAGTGACCTTGCATTTTACACAACATTAGCTACAATCTTATTTCCTAAATAGATGTTGAGATAATGTTTTTCAAATTTTTGCTTATTTATCAGGCAGTATAAAATATAATTGGAAGAATTCTTTTAAGAGCCCATCATGATCAGAATTGCATATTTATCCTGTGAATAAATTGTTACACATTTAATGACTGCACAAAGTCATTGTCACAGGTTTAATTTTCTTTATTTTAATCAAGATCCTTTATTTTGGTAGTGACGACAGTTTATTCATCCTGGTGAATGGGGTTCTGAAGATGAGTAAGTGTGCTTGTACATGTAAAGCCTTAGAGAGGCTTTGTTTTCACTGGGAAAATATTTTAATTTGGGAGTCAGAGCCCTAAGCCAAATTCCTTCTTATCTTCCATTTAATTGAGAAAATTGCTTAATCTCAGTCTTTCTGTCAAGTTTGATTGACAGGTAACTGTTGGCTGTGAGGTGACTGTAATTATGAGTACCTTAAAATATCTTGAGACTGCTTGAAGAGAGGTGATATGTGTGTAACAGGGAAAGAAATTATTAATGTGTGAGGAGACAGGTTTTCCTCTGTTCCTCTGCCTAATCAGTTTACCATGCAGATTGGCATCATCTTTAGAGGCTGAACAATAGAATTAAGGATGGATAAATGCATGGAGATTTTGTCTTGAGAAAAAAGAGAATATCAGAGGATAGAAAGCAAGAGGGAAAAGAAAGTAAAGTCCCATCAAGAGACAAGCAAGATAGGAAAGGATGTTTAGGGGAGAGGGGTGAAAGTGAGAGGTGAGAAAGCTGAGGTGTGGGGAAAACTGGCAGTCAATTGGAATAGGAAAAAAAAAGATTATATATTAGATCTCTTTTAACATTTTCCAAGAGATGCACCTAGGAATTAGAATTACTTTAAATTACTTCTGGTTGCTGAATTTTATTTCTTTGTCTATATCACTTTGAACCAGATATTTGGATTTCCTGGAAAAAAAGTCACACAAATGATAAATTAGCTCCTTATTCTGAAATACTTTAGAATAACATTGTATCAAAATCCAGTATGGTAAAGGTAAAAATATTTTCATATGACATTAATATCTTATTACTCAGAAAGTCTAATTTATATGACAATCTTGGGAGATATTAATAGATTTATCTCCAGCTAAAACTCAGATTATTATAACTTAAACATTTTCAGCTTAAGACAAATTCAGTTTTATGAAGACTAGTGTTTTCCCCTTACTTTTCTAACTTATAATTATTGTGAAATGTATTTTACCCTTTAATAGCTAAATCAATAAAATCCATTTTAAGTGAACTATTTTTCAAACAAGAATTTTCATAGTATCGATTCAAGATAAGAATATCACATTTTGATAAAAATCAGTGAAACTAGTAGCTCTCTAAATGCTGACTTTTCTAATTTGAAACTTAGAGATTCATCATGCTTAGAATGCTAAAGTTTTCTAATGTTCTTCTCTTTAATATGTAAGACACAAAGCCTCTTGAACATAAATTGCAACTCACAACTATAAGGAAAAGCATCAACGCTTTACCCCCTAAGTTATTTTAATAGAAAGGAGTATGAGGGAGGGGTATTAATGAAAAACAATGGCACAGTAGACAAATCAAAAGTTGTGCCTACTGCTCATTGAATTTAATCAGTAAGGCTGTTTGATAAGTAGAGAAGTAGAATAAAAAAGCAGACCTAGATGCTACCAGGCCGTTTTATGTATTACGGTAAGTTAGACTGAATGGCTCTTGGTGGTCAGTATATTCTCTGGAGATAATAGGCACCACTACAAAAATTTTGTACTGGTTTCTCCTAAAATACCTTTTTGACTTCTGTGAGGCCATGAGCTAGTTCATATCCATGCTAAAATGAAACATGTTTACTATTATTTCCCAGTTGATTTTGTTTACAGGATTTTAGAGAAGGAGGGGGTATGAACCATTTTGAGGATTTTTGGATTTAGCTAACAGGTGTGGCTTTTCTCTTGGCTTTGTTAACTGGTCAGAATAATTACCTTTCTTTTGCTAGGCTTTTGCTTTGAGCAAGATAAAATTCTTCTCTCACATCGCCTTTATTTTCTTTTTATTACATCAGACTTTGTGATTTTCTTGAAGCAAGAATGCTGATGTGTATGTACCCTATATTAAAAAGAAATTGCAGATTTCAAAAAAAAATGGTAAAATAGTGAGATTCCATAATTAAATGTTATCACCTTAGTTTTTCCTTATTTTATTTTGTAGCATTTTAAAAAGTGCTGCAAAACAGCATTGTGGTATATTTATTAAAAAGAAGGCTGGTATCCGTGCCATAGACTTGCCATGCAGAATGGGCAGCTGTATATTTGCAGATGACTGCTAATGTGGATGTCTGGATAGAAGATCAAATTATTTGCCTAGCCTAGTGCATTTTATAAGAGCAGCAGATGATGTAATTAGCTCATCATGCATGCAGACTCCAGGATGTGTGAGATCTTCCTATGAGACCTCCTATGGCTTGGGCTACCAGCAAATCTCCTGGAAAAGGTGAAATTTGGTTACAGGCAAATGTCATGTGATTTTCCCTGCCTAGACCTATGAACCATTTTTAGCCCACTTCTGTTTGGGTTATTCTTATACAGACAAGAGTTACATTAAGCAACAACAATGACAATAAAAAGGCTGGCAAAGTGTAAATGAAAAGAATTGATTTTGAAGTGCTGATCTTAGATATCTAGTGTTTTTATGTTTCTCAGCAAAAATCTTTAGCTTAAAACTGAGTATAAATGTATGAAAAAACCTTAACCTCTACTTTATACCATATAAAAGTTAATTTGAGATGGATCATAGACTTAAACATATAATCTAAAATCATAAAACATTTAGAAAAAATAATATATATTTTTTGCCTTGAGATAGGCATAAACTTTTTAGAGAGGAATTAATTATAAAGGAGAAAAATATAGTAAATCAGTCTTCAACATTTAAGGGTTCTGCTCGTTAAGAAATAGTGCTGGAAAGATGCAAAGGCAAGCCACATGCTGGGAGAAGGTACGCACAATACAGAATTTGACAAAGGACTTGTTTTCAGAATACGTTAAAAATATTCCTAAGCTACTATGCAGTCATAAAAAAGAATGAAATCATGTCCTTTGCAGCAACATGGATGCAACTGGAGGCCATTATCCTAAGTGAATCAACGCAGGAGCAGAAAACAAAATACCCCATGTACTCACTTAAAAGTGGGAGCTAAACATTAGGTACTGAAGGACATAAAGATGGCCACAATAGACACTGGACACTACTAGAAGTGGGAAGGAGAGAAGGGGGCAAGGGTTGAAAAATTAGCTGTTGGGTACTGATATGGTTTGGCTGTGTCCTCACCCTAATCTCATCTTAAATTGTAGTTCTTATAATCCCCACATGTCATGGGAGGGACCCAGTGGGAGGTAGTTGAATCATGGAGGGCAGTGACCCCCATGCTGCTGTTCCTATGATAGTGAGTGAGTTCTCATGAGATTTGATGGTTTTATAGGGGCTTTTCCCCCTTTTGCTTGGAACTTCTCTTTGCTGCTGCCATTTGAAGAAGGACGTGTTTGCTTCCCCTTCCGCCATAATTGTAAGATTCCTGAGGCCTCCCAAGCCCTGTGGAACTGAGTCAGTAAACCTCTTTCCCTTACATAATAAATTACCCAGTTTCGGGTATGTCTTTATTAGCAGCGTGAGAGTGGACTAATACAGGCATCATGCTCACTACCTGGGTCACAGGATCATTTGTACCCCAAACCTTAGCATCACAGAATATACCCAGGTAACAAACCTCCATATGTACCCTCTGAATCTAAAATAAAAGTGGAAAAAATTATTAAAGTTTTCTTAAAATAAAAAAACTGAATTTGCTGATAGAAAATAAAATATTTCTGAATCAATAATGACAAACAAACCAGTTGAAGAAATGGGCAAAGGACTTAAAGAGATACTTAACAAAGGAAGATATAGAAATGGCCAATATGCACTCAAAAAGGGACCAACATTATTAGTCATCAGAGAAATGCAAATTAAAACCACAATGAAATACCATATCACACGCACTAGAATGTCTAAAATGAAAAAAATGACGATATTAAATGTTGGTGATGACATGGAGCAAGTGGAGCTCTCAAATACTGCCAAGAGGAGGATAAAATGGTACAACCTCTTGGAAAAGCAGTTTGGTAGTTTATTATTAAATTAACATTTACCTACCTCTGCTCCAGGAATTTTACTCCTAACTACTTATGATCCAAGAGAAATGAAAGTATATGTCCACAAAAAGATTTGTACGTAAATGTTCATAGCAGCTTTATTTATAATTTTTTCAAACTGAAAATAACCCCAAATTTCAACAAGAAGTGAATAAACTATAGTATATTCATTTAGAGAAATACTAACAATAAAAAATATTTCATCAACTATTAATGCGATCTGCAACATGCATGAATCTCAAAAACATCATTCTGAGAAAAATCAGCCAGGCACAAAAAAGTACTCATGGCATGATTCCATTTTATGAAATGCAAGAACAGGTAAATCTAATCTATGGTGATAAAATTCAGAATAGTGGTTGCTTAGGAGGTGTGGGGATGGCCTAGAATGGATACTTCGGAATTTTCTGGGATATTCTACATCTGGGATATTCTACATTTTTATTGGGGTTGTGGTTACAGGGTGTATGTAGATATCAGAAATCATGACTTAAGGCCTGTGTGTTTCACTTTATGTCAATTTTACTTGAATTAAAAAATTCTTGTTACATTAGACTATGATAGCGCTTTGCCTTACTAAAATTTTGATTGAGACTGTAAAATTTACAACAGTGTTCTCCACATTTAGATATAGTACTTATTCATTTTTTCTATTTGTTTTGTACTTGGGAAGGAAATTAAAAAAATAGTACACTTTTTTTTCATTCGTTGCTCATATTTCTTCACTGTTTCCTGTTTTAGGTAGAGTAAACGAAAATTACCTCCCAAGAAATATACTAAAATGTTGAGTCTTATAAGTCAAACTAATCTCTTTATTTCATGTGTTAGAATGCTGAGCAACTTTTGAACAGTAAGATCCCAAATTTCCGGTTTGAATTACAACATAATAGAATTTTGCATTCAATTTCTGTGCTTAAATGGATGCTGGAATAAGTTAAATTGTGTAATGCTTTTAAAATACTTTAAAGTTTTTGAAAAATGTTTCTTGAAAAATTTAAGATATTTAATAATATTTTATTTTTTATTTAAAATGGAGAATTTTTGTTATAAATAGATGTAACATCTTCACAACACCTTTCAGAGTTTTTGGACTATAATATACAATTCACAGGAAAACAGTCTGAGGGATAAAATGCTTGCTCACTGCACAAATGTCTTTTAATCAAAACTTTTTTACTAAGTATCTTTATTACTGTTATACAGGAACCTTGCTATTATAATTTTTCTTAAGGAGTGACACCAAATATTGAATTTCTTGTCATAGTGACAAGCAATTTTGTATTAGGATGAGGTTTAATTGCTTTCTTATAATCTGTAATTTGTTATCCAGAAAATCATTTTTAAATGGGCTACATTTGTGTTTGCCAGAGCAGGTAGGAACAGAGTGCTGCAGTATTTGAAGTGGAAATGCTCTCCAAGTGGGAGTAGAGACAGGGAGGAAAAAATAATGTGAATTAATAAATGAAGGAGGCTGGATAGAGGCGAGAGAGTAGGTATAAAGATGCAGGGCCTTGAGGGCTGAGACAAGATGTACAGACTGTGTGTTCTGGTAGGCACTCAAGCACTTTCTGAATTGAATTATTAAGACTTAGGAAGCCAGAGGGAGAACTTAAGGAGTGTGGTGAGGTAGTCATGGTGATAAAAAGGGAAGATTTTAGAAGATGCAATTTGAATTAACTGGAAGAAGAGATCTGAAGCAGTGAGTCTTGTAAAGAGAAATTTGAATTTATCAAAATGACAGAAACCAAAAACATTAAGGAGTTTAGGCATATGTCATAATGACAGGGCAATGTACTCACTACACAGCCTAATGGCTCATTCTAATAGACTAGTGGGTTCAAATAATTTATGTAGTTTGTGTCTATGAAGTGTGGAGAGGAACACTGAGAATATCACATTGCAGGCAATCGTTTATTTACTTATCTTTTTATCTCATGGTACTGGTATTTATTACTTTCACCTTCATATAGCCTCAATATTTTGAGCCCAGAAAGGTGCATTTTAGTCATTCAAAAAATGTTAGTAGACATTATGAAGTCAGCCAACAAATCATTACCGTATATGTAATACCATGTACTGGGCACTATTCTAGACACCAGGAATGTAATGGAGAACAACACAGAAGTAGTCATGTTTCTCAAGAAGTATATATTTTACTGCTGAGAGAGTGGAGGAGACAATTTTTGTAATTTATTCGTTCACTTATTCATTCATTCACATACTGATACATGCTATGATGCATTTAAAAATGGGGTAATATACAAGAAAGTGACAAGACTGGGCCAGTAATTTTAGTTAGAACTGTTCTAGACCTCCTCTGTTGTTTCTTACACCTAGTAAGCACCTCAGGGAAATTTCACAAAGTTCGTCACATGTTCTTTTGAATTTATCTGCCAAACAAGTTTACCACATTTCTGCCAGTTCTTCCCTTTTGATTCCATCTTTCCCATACCCATATCTCTGTTTATGAGGCAACTATATTGTTAGATGTGAAAATGCTGATGTCTGTGTTAAAGGTATTTTTCCTTGCTGCTTGGAAAAGTCGTTAATCCTCAAGGTCAGAGCAGGCCTAGGATTCATGCAGAAGCAGTAATGAACCCCAACTCAACAATGGGTGGCATGCTGTCACTTTGACATTGAAATAGCACTGCTTGTGGGCAGGACTTCAGAAAAAAACTTATTAAAAGTAGATTCTCCAGCTTCTACACTTGATGTGGCTCTCGATTTGTGCTTCAAATATCCTGAGGGGTTAAATGGGACCCTAAGCATTTTCCTATCCTTTACATCTCTTTCTTTTCTCTTTAGTGCCCGAAACAAAACAAAATGAAAAACCCTTTCCTTTCTCTTTCACCAAAGCCATTGCACTTCAAGTTATATAAATGGTTACTCAAACAGATTCCATAGCTTGGCAGGCCACTTTGGGGTTTAATAGTGAATCCATATCATAATACTTTTTTTTTTTTTTTTTTTTTTTGAGATGGAGACTTGCTCTGTCACCCCAGCTGGAGTGCAGTGGCATGATCACGGCTCACTGCAACCTCCGCCTCCTGGGTTTAAGCGATTTTCCTGCCTCAGCCTCCTGAGTAGCTGGGATTGCAGGTGCCTGCCACCACGCCAGGCTAAATTTTGTATTTTTAGTAGAGATGGGGTTTTGCCATGTTGATCAGGCTGGTCTCAAACTCCTGACCTCAAGTGATACACCTGCCTCCCAAAGTGCTGGGATTACAAGCATAAGCCACTGTGTCCGGCCCATATCATAATACTTTTTAAGGCTGTTGGGCAAAGGAATGCTTCTGAACAGGCTCAGGATCCCCATATAAATTCCAGGGTCATTGGGAGGCCGAGGTGGGTGCGTCACGAGGCCAAGAGATCGAGACCATCCTGGCCAACATGGTGAAACCCTGTCTCTACCAAAAATACAAAAATTAGCTGGGTGTCGTAGCACACACCTGTAATCCCAGCTACTTGGAGGCTGAGGCAGGTGAATTGCTTGAACCTGGGAGGTGGAGGTTACAGTGAGCTGAGATGGCTCCACTGCACTCCACCTGGGTGACAGAGTGAGACTCCGCCACAAAAAAAAAAAAAAAAAAAAGTCCAGGGCCATCAAAAACCTAGAGAAGGGGACATAGTTTAGCAGAAAGAAACATATTAATGAATTCTGTTTAAATCATGAAGAGATGGGTGCAAGGTTAGTCTTAGGCACAAATGTGAATTTGACAATGTTTGTCTTCAGGGTTGCCAGTCTTTTCTTTCTCAACCATTCAGTTTCCTCCCTGGCATAGTCTTTATCAGAATCAGGAAAAAACAAAAACAAATCTCACTGTAAATTAAGTTTAATAACTTTGTGCATTTTAAACTTATTTCTAATTAGAAGATGACAGGCTTCATTATTATCAAAGGAGCTTCAGACTTCATTGTGGGGGACTAGAAAGGAAGAAGACTTAAGAAGTCTTTTCTGGTAGCCTTACAAATTGCAACTCACATCCTACCAGCTATTCAGCCTATAAGGCTGATTCAGTTAGTGGGGCTATTTAAAGATTTGTCTAATGCATGCTGAGAAGTTAAACAGAAGTATCATGTCTCTTCTTGTTCTTGGGTGGTGTGAAATTCATTTGCCTTGGAAGGTTTTTTTAACTCTGTGAATGTTTGCACTTTGAAAGACCATATTCTTAATTTGGAATGGCAACTGTGCCAGATATCTTGGCAACTTTACAAAAAATAACTTTAATGTTAAAGGAAAATTATACACAGTGAAGGCTGTCATAGTATGTTGCATTCATAGGGGAAAGAATGGAATTAATATAACATTTTCTTGTTAACTTCAAATTTCAAAATTAAAACACATTTTAATACAAGCAAGAAATAAAATAATAAAATTCTGGAACATATAACTTTTCTGCTCTTTATATTCGCAGTAACTAGAAACAAGAAAATATTTTCTATTTAAGCAACAACTATAACCAATAATGGTGATAATTTTTTATTGTGAATTCATATGAGAGAAATTAGCAATGGGAGATTTTTACAGCTAAAGAGAATTTTAATGCCTCTCTATTTAGCTGAATGGACCTTTGGAAATGATTCCTTAGTTGGAATGTGTTTGGGTGGCAATGATGTTATCAATAATAATATAGTCTACCACTATTTTTTCAGCACATATTGTGTGCCAAATATCAATACATATTTTTAGTGTCTATCAAAAAACCTCACAGGTAAAGATAGGTCTTGTTCTTCCTAATTTGCAGAAGAAACGGAGGCTCAGAGAGTTTTGTCAACTTACTCAGACACCAGTAAAGTGGTCAAATTGAAATTAAAACCCTCATCAAGCCAGACTTAAAGGCTTTGTTCTTTCAACTATATCCTGCTATGTCACCAAAACAAAAATTAATCCCTATTTGTCATGCCAGTATATAAGTGGCAGTGGCTCTAAGGGAGGGACAGTTAGTTTGGACCAGGGAAAGTAAAGCAAGGTCTTGTTGGAGGGAGGGCAATGAGGAAACACCAAGGGTTAAAGGCGATTCCAGCTACATTAGACCAGGAAAAATAGTATTTATCATTATACTTCTAGGAGAAACAGGAGCACCAATGGTGGGTCATGGCTGGTGGTTGAACCAAGTAGACTCATTAGTAGCAGGAAAATATATTGCAAAAGATTTGAAAAATAGCTAAAGAAAAGGTATTCCAGTTGAGGATCTTAAAGAAACAGCATGCTTACATTTGGCAATTTGAGGAATATCTAATAAAAGAACTAATTTAAACATGTGGACAGGATATAGAGAAGTAACAAGGGACAATGTGATCTCCTGAGGAAAGTAACAACAAGAAGCTGTTACCACTCATACACCTGACATGGTGACAGACAGTGACTCCTGAAACCTGGAGATGATAGTTAGTGTGGAGAGGGTCATATCACAAAAGGTGTGACCTTTGCAGCCCCTGATTCACCACACAGGTAGGGAGCTGGAGGAGTAAATACTTCATCTCCTGTCCTACTGTCCATCCAATAACTTATTGTGGCCTTTGTTGGTACGACAGGAAGCTGGAGGGCAAGGTAGTCTGTTGATAAGTTCCATGCTGCCCAGCCTCCTGGACACAGAGTAGACAGGAGAAAAGTTGGAGAGGAGATCTGGAGGTGCAAGTGGAAGTTAGCCAGCACAAGATGTTAGGCAGAGAATCAAGAAACTTGCTTCAGAATCAAGCATAGGGCAGAGCTGGGGCAACTGAATAGCTGGATTAGGATCAAATGAGACTTGAGAGCTGAAGCTCTAGCTTCCTTTTTTCACTGTATTGGTTAGAATCATTCATTCATTCACTCATTAATTAATTAATTGCTTAATTTATTCAACAAAACATTCTTCAGTTATACTATATGTCAAGCATATGGTTATCGTACTAGGTTCAGTACACACTAGGAGCCTAGTCATGAGGCGTGTTAAAAAGGCAACCAGAAACCTCCTGACATGCTTATTAATTACTTATGTATTATTCTATTATCTGCCATTACTTTGCCCTAAACTCTGAAGGTGGGGGCCAGGGGGTCTTTTTAGGTTCTTAGTCTGCTTTGTGCTGCTACAACAGGGTACTGGAGACTGGGTATTTTATAAAGAACAGTGATTTATTTTTTATAGTACTGGAGCCTGGGAAATCCGAGGTCGAGGGACCCATATCTGGTGAGAGCTTACTTTTTGTGTCATCCTGTGGCTGAAGGCAAAAGGGCAAAAGATTGTATATGCATGAGAGAGGGGAGGGGGAGGAAACCCACTCCTGTGATAGCTAACCCACTCCCGCTATAGTGACCTAATCACCTCTTAAAAGTCCCACCTCTCAAAAGTCCCACCTCTCAACACTGTTGCATTGAAAATTAAGTTTCCAACACAGGAACTTTGGAGGACACATTCATAGCAATTCATAACAAATCATAGCGCAACAAATCATAGCAGTTATATTAAATAATTAGACTCACAAGATTATCATAAATTACACATGGCATCAAATTTGCTTAGAAGCATATGGGACAAGAACCTTAGTTGCCCAGCAGGGCAATGTCAGTTATTACTCTTCTGTGGAACTAGCCCTCACGGCAGTGCATGGTGAAGTCTATGCTGCAGCACAAGAGCTATACTCTTTGCTTTCTCTTTGCTATGAAAGAATGATTCTCAGAGCAGCTGTGAAAATTCCCCTGGTTTAAAAACCACATGTCCCACAGGAGCCAGTATCTCTTGTAACAACTCCATAGGCAGGGCTTCTGTGGTCTCTGAAAAAGGCATGTCCAGTCACAAAAGTCTAAAGCTATAGTATCCCTATCAGGTATTTATCATTTATTTATAATTTTTCTCACTCCACATACAATTAGCCAATCAGATTATTTTTACCCTAAGCAATCCTGCCTATTAGCATATTTGACATACTTCCTTTATCAGGTTGTCAAGGGAATAGATCTAGAAAGTGAATTAAAGATCAAATTCTAAGGGAGAAAGGGAAAATATTTTGTTGACCCTTTACCCACACATATTATGCTTCTAATTAGGGATTTGTTGGGTCAAACAGAACTAGAGAAAAGTTTAAAAAGGCACGTGACAGTTAAAGTTCCTAACTTGTGTAGAGTTTGGCATATCTACAGACAAATTCAGCTCCTGTTACAAAAAAGAAAACCCATATTCCACTTTGCACCAGCAAATGATTTTAAATTGTCAAAGTGACCCAACAGTATCATCCAAAGAGGTGGTCAACAATTATGTGATGAATTATTATTGAAACTATTATTATTGTGAAGGACAAGTTGCTGGATCTACTTCTGTATTAAGGTAGGCCTTGGAATGAGCTGATATCTTAATATTTAGTTTGCAAAGCGCTAAAACATTACAAAGATGCTGTATTTTCTGTGTCATGAAAAATAGATTAGCATAGCCATTGAAATATGTGTCAAACATCTCAAAGGTTAATTGCTTCTCCTTTGTCCTCTTATAGGACACTAAACTTTTCTTATTATGTTGTATTGTACTTTTTTAGTAAAAAATTCTCCCCACTGGACAGTAAACGCTCTGAGGACAATAATGATGTTTATCTCATCATTGCATCCACAGCATATAATGCAATGCCTTGCATAGTAAATACTCAGTAAAGTTAGTTGAATAAATGAATGAATAAATGAAAGAATGTAACTATAATTCATATTATAGTGGACTGAAATTTTGGATAAAATATTTCTTATAGGACTAACTGTCTTTGTTCAATGGTATTAAAATCTGACTTCCCTATAATTTTATTTTCTATAGAAAGCCAGTCACGTGTTTTCTTTTAAGAAAGATATATGAAGAGTGACCCATTGATCGTTAGAGAATGCAGACAGCTTTGATTTGTAGTACATTTTTCTACAGGGAGCTACTGTGGAAATTATTTGCCAGGGTGCCTAAGAACTCTCCCCTGAACTTCAATGGACTTTTAATATTATCTTTAAGGTCCTTGTAGAACAGTTCTTAAGACTCAAAGATGAAATTCAATTCACAGAATCCACTACAAGAAAATAGATTCTCAAATTTATTTAGAGAGTGATGCAGTACAAATCCTAAAGAAAGAAACCACTGTTTGAAGTTTAGCAATTTATTAGACTAATAATTCCACATGTTACATTTGATAGTGATTTAAAATTTACAAAATATTTTATGTGCTATTTTAATTAAAACCCTATTTTAGAGATGAAACTCGTATTTTACAAATGGAAAGCCTCAAAACAGAATGACATTGAACACAGAAGCTCTAGAATCAAACAGCCTGGGTCCAAAATGAGACTGAGTGATCTTGGGTAAAATACTTTATTTTTAGGCTACTCAGTGTCTTCATCTGGAAACTGGGGAAAATGATAGTGCTTGTTGTATAGGGTTATTGTGAGAATTGTAAAATGCAAAACTCTTAGAAAAGTGAATGGCTATTATTAACTTACTTGAAGCCAAACAATTAATGAGTAGTAAAAGAGAAATTTGAATCCAGGTTGTCGGTTTTCAACTTTAGTATTATTTTCACCAAACTCCATTGTATATGTAATATTTATTTGACTTTTATTTAGAATGATGCAGATTTTGCCCATGTAACACTTCCTCTGACATTTGGAGATAACATAGTTTAATTATAAATGTATGGTTTATCACTGAACTGTGATCATCTTGGTTAAATTTATTGGATAATGGCAGATAGCTGATGGTTTTCATTTGTAGATGCAAATGGCTTGGAGGGTAATGTTGTAAAATTATATCTTTATATATTTATTACAGAAAATTCAGTGTACCAAGTCACTAATCACCTAATGATTATTCAAAATTATAGAAAAAGCATCACTAAGATATGAAAGCAAGGCTTTCTTTGATCTATCATAAATACCTCAGTTTCTCACTATTGGAAATATAAATCTCTTAATGTAGTTTGAATGCTTCCTGGCTGCATAAAGCACAGATTCATTTTCACATTCACAGTACCATTTTTACCTCTATACAGAGCTGTTTGGTAAAATATCTTATTTAACTTAGAAATAGTACTTTACTGAAGACATATAAATATAAATCTAGGTTCCAATCATGTGAGTGAAAGGCTATGGTAGGTTGGAAGAGAGTTTGAATATTTTGTGTTTGTGTTGTCTGCGGGACCTCCAAATGTAGATGTTTAAGAAGACATTAGATATATGGATTTGGGATTTAAGAGAAAGATTTGGAATGGAAATATAGATATTTCAGAAGCTAACATGAAGGAGATAGTTTCAATCATGACAGTGGCTGAGATGTCTCAGGGAGAAATATGAAGAAAGAGCCTATGTAAGGAAACTTGGGGAACATTAGAAGTTAAGGGATATGTAGCAGGAGCTGCAAAGGAGACTGAGAAAGAAAAACTCAAGAGTCAGGAGAAAAACCCAGAGAGACTGTTGTCCTGGAAACCAAGAGATCCATTCTTCTGACAAATATTTTTTGTTATTACTTTATATAAAATGATAAAAATCAGTGAAAACAGCAAATTAGCCTATATGCTACCGAAATGAGACAGAAATAAATAAGTATATTATACATTTTGTTAGAAGATGTTAAGTACAATAAAAATATAATAAAGCAATGTAAGAGAGACTGGGAGTGCAGGAGTCAGTGCTGCAATTTTAAGTAACAGTCTGGTTAGGTAAGTCTCACCAAGAAGCTGGCATTTTAGCAAAGACTTGAATGAGGTTAAAGGAGAGAGATATAAATAATATCAAAAAGGATGCAGTAGTCTATATTTTTCAGAAGGGTTAGGTAAGATATGAATTGAAAGTTTCCATTTGGGTTTTTTGAAGTTTGGAGTCAACACTGACTGAGACGAAAGCAAAGATTTGGTGGCTGGAGTGGGATAAAGGGCAGATTGCATTGGATAGAGGCATAAATTTATGGTGAGGAAGAAAAGACAGCAAGCATGCACTATTCTTTCTACCAGTGTAACTGTGAAAGGAAAAGGAAAAAACGATGTGGTATCCAGAGGGGACATGGATTCATAAAGATTTTGAACATAATTATAGATACAGAGGGGGTAAACCAACATAGAAGGGGTTTAAAACCCAGGAGTTGACAGGAGGATGTTAATTTATAGGAGGAGGCACCTGAGAACAAGGAAAATGGGGAAGAGAGAATAGTACATAAATGGAGAAGGAGCTCCTCCACTTGGAAAAAAATGAGTAAGGAAAGGTTGAGTTAGTTATACACAATCTAGTGATGGGGAGAGGCAAATAATGACTTTCGTCTATAAGTAAGGAGTTAAGGTGATTTGCTAAAAATGATAAGGTAGGTAATGACAATAGAGATCCTGCAATGATTTCATGTGGACTCTGTGGGACAAAGAATAAGGAGATGACCAGGACTGCAGACCAATTTTCAGAGTTTACTTGAAGCCAGAATCCTTTTTTCATGAATTTTTCATATCATTCGTCTTCACGATTGAGCATTGTGACTTTTCTCTAGTAGGTCCTATCAGTCTAGGCATAGAAGAAGAATGAATAGACAGCTGAACTGATCCAGGTCTGAAGTTTTGCCTGGTGTGTGTGATGAATCGATCAGGAGAATGGGTTAAGGGAGTCTGCAAGAGTATATTCAGAATGACACTTAGATTAGTTGTAGAAAAGAGAATAAATAGGAATGGACTGATGAATTGGGAACAAATGGAGAGATTAAAGGGAACAGGACATGGAATGTGTGTGAGGAACTGATATAAGAGGATGTGGTTCAACAAATTTGAATTTGGAGTTTAAGAGTTAAAAAATGGAATCGTTCTAGGTAATAGCTAAAATGTGGATGCCTGAAGTCAAGTGGAGGTGGGTAATAAATAGAACTGAGGACAAAGAGTGTGAGGCAAGATTATCAAACTGGTCAACCACGTGAGGACTAATTTCATGGAGCATGAAGGCAGTGATGAAGAGGGAGACTGTGAACCAGGTATGAAGTTATTGTTGAATCAGTGGAAGATAAAAAATAGAAGAAAAAAGGGAGGCGATAAATGGATCACGTGAGCCCCAAAGGAAGATTTAGCAACATTTAAGACATTCTGCTAGACTCAAGAAGACTGCCTAGGGAATTCACTGTGAGTGGATATGGTACATGGATTCAGTATTTATCCTTTTTATTAGCAAATTAAGCTACAGTGTATCATATTTACCAATTTACCATAACCCAACCCAACCTAACCTAAGCTGGTACCTTAATTAAATGGACTTTTGCTTCTTTCAACTATTCTGTTTGGATGAGAGCAAAATACAATAAAATAAGTTAATATTAGGGGATTAATAAAAATGCCAACTTGTTGGTCATTTATGGTTGGAGATATATTCATGCTAGTGTCCTATATCTTCTCTATTTTCTTCTTTAAGATGACACAATAAGAAATGATATTTGAAGGAAAGACAGAGGAATTGAGATAGCATGGCCAGCTATCTGTTGTAAAAGACCTAATGCAACCATTAAAAATGGAGTATAGGCTGAGGCGGGCGGATCATGAGGTTAGGAGATCGAGACCATCCTGGCTAACACAGTGAAACCCCGTCTCCACTAAAAATACAAAAAATTAGACGGGCGCAATGGCGGGCGCCTGTAGTCCCAGCTACTCGGGAGGCTGAGGCAGGAGAATGGCGTGAACCCAGGAGGCGGAGCTTGCAGTGAGCCGAGATCGCGCCACTGTACTCCAGCCTGGGCGACAGAGAGAGACTCTGTCTCAAAAAAAAAAAAAAAAAAAAAAAAAGAAAAGAAAAGAAGAAAATGGAGTATAATACATAAAGTTCAGATATTTGGAAAGAAGTGTGTTGAGTTTCAAATCACTGACAAAAACTAAAAATAAGAAGAAGTATGATTTTTAGTTTACCTATAATGTGGTTATTTGCTCAGAAAAAAATCTAGGTGCTTACTAAATAAATATTTGCTCTTTTTGAGATATATATCTTATTCCCATGAAGGTCCAAAAATTTTTTTTCTCTAATTTTAATGGAGCTCTCAGGTCTCAGAATAAGCAAAACAGAAACAGAATGTTGGTAATTTTGGTCAATTTTAAAACAGGATAATTGAAGGAGTGGAAACTTTTATAAAACAACTTTATAGCTATAATTTTCTCATTGTAGCTATAACTCTGTAGGTTTTGACTGTGGGCAATTAAAATGAGTAGGCCAATTTTAAGGATATATTTCCACTATTCTCTGGAGAGGATGAGCAAGCTACTGACACATTCATCATGCACTGGGATGAAAGCACTAGTTCGGCCAAGTATGAGATTGGTTGATTGTAGAGACAAAAGCTACAGACAATGTTATAATGTACAAAATACAATAAAAATTACTTGTGGGAGAAGATGGAGAAATATCTCAATTCTGGTGTGCTTGCTGTAAATGAGGTTCCTAAATGTAGAAACTTGTCTGGTGCCTGTAATTGCTTCATTCAGTAATACTGTACCTGTCTGACACCTGCTCACCTTCCTTTCCATTTGTTTTCTCTATTCTTTTTTTCCCTTCTTCCATTTTTTAATTGAATAATTATATTTTAGGTACTAAGCACACACCAGGGACAATTTGATGCTGTGAATAAATAGGTAAAACATATTCTCCATTCTTAAGGAACCTACATTCTATTGGGGTGAAAATTAAGACAAACATATCTAAGATGAGACAAATAACATTACTAAATAGCAAGGTAGTGCTGGATTATTTCAGAGGCCAATTTTAGTTTATGTTTAGGGTCTTGGCAAAGCAGAGGGAACCCTCCCGCCCCATCCCCCAGAAAAATAAAATTTGCTTTTGATAAACTTTTCTAGAATTTAGCAATTGAAAAAAGTTAAACAGAACCTTGATTTTTTAAAAAAACGTTCAATATAGATACCACATTTGACATTCAAAATAAGATTGTACTTTGAGTTAGATATATGGTGTGGTCTCCAGAGTCCCCAGCCTAGCACTGCTTACAGGCAGACTGAACAGCAGATGTACTATCAGGACAGCATATATGCCTTCAGAGAGGAATGCAGCTCTTCCTCTCGAGATGTCTTCCTCTGACTCAGTGTCCTGTCTTAAAAGGTCATGGTGCATTGATGAAGAAGAGTGAGAGTCAGAGAGAGAGATGTCACCCACAGAAAAACTTCATATCAAATTCCGTTCATGCTCTTTACTCATTGACACAGGGATATACATTTCTGAAAACTCTATACAGCACAATAAAAACGAGCAGGTGAGTTTATTTTAGAACCCACCGTGAACTGCTGTTGATAAACTGGATGAGTAGCAAAATCCCAGGCAAAACTCAGCTAGGAGGGCTTCTCCATTTTCCTACTCTCTACCCACCATACCCTCGATCCTACCACATCTCCAATTTAGTCTCTTCTTTTTTTTTCTTTTTTTAAAAATTAAATCAGAATATCTTTATCATTATTTTTCTTTGGAAAATAGAATCCCAAGGATATGTTACTCTGATTCAGCAGATTAGTTACCTTGGTGATGTCACTTGTATGTTACATCTTCATAAAGGAACTGCATTTGGATGTTAGCTTATCTTCTGTTGAAAAATAAGTGTGATCAGAGCAAGCGTTTTGGTATTTCCGAGAATACTTACAAAAACCCCAATTTTTATAAGCCTTTAAAAAAAGATGTTCTATTTAACATTGAGAATGGAGATTGCAATCCTGCCTCAGTGATTTTAAGAATCAGCATCATTTTTAGGCTTCTAATGTGGGAACAAATATCTTTTGTGATGGACAATTCCTTCACTTCTCTGAGTTGCTCCCTGAAGTTTTATTTCAGTGGGAAAATTATTGGCCAGTTGGTTCAAAGCAACACTTTAACTGCATGATTGAGCTTACTTCATCCCAGCTATGATTTCAACTGTTACAACATTGGCTGCAGAGGAAAAATAATAGTTTTCTCCTAGAGTCAATCTGTCATGTCCCCTGGCTGTGTTGTGGCTCATGACCACTGGTGAAATTAATCAGTCTGGCTCTTTGAGAACGTGTTTCCTTGACAGTAGTACATTGTTAAGGAAGCATTGTCCATGACTTCTTTACAACATGACTAGATTTTCAGAAACTATGTGGTTTACTTTTTTTTACTTTCTTTGCCATTTTCTTGATTCCATAATAAATAAGTTTAAAGAGAGTCAGAGAATGCTAGATGACTCCTCTATGTAATTGAGATGTAATTTAATTAAATTTTCAGAGATAAGTTGATTCCTCACTTCAAAGTTGGATAGATGTTGCCTCCTTCTAAAATTTTTTTCACTCTAAAATTCTCTAGGCTTTCAGTAAATATTAACAGCAAAAGCATAGTTCAGTGGGAATAAGAGCTATTTTTATGAGATGCTTAATTTGAGGATATAGAATTGCCTTCTGTTAATGTTGTTTAAAATAGAATAGAGTAAGTCTGTCTGGGATGTTTTAAGACCTCTGAATGAGTACGTAAGATGACCACAAATACAGTATAAGGACCACTTTAAAACCAGCCACTTGCCTTTGTGATTACTGGAGAGAAATGTTCATTTCAAAACCCTTTCTTGCCCAAGACAAACAGATTTATTTAATCAATGATCATAGCTCCTTGGATGTCATAAACTTCCTGAAAAGTTTGTAAAGATCGGCATTCCTATGAGTCTAGCTGGACTATTCACTATGACAAGACCTTAAAATGTTTTTTAGTCCATCGTCCTCTTTTAGATAAAGGCAAAGTATGAGACATAGTCATCAGATATTATTTCTAGATACTCTATTTTTGGGCACTTGTGTCCATCCTTACTTCATATGATTTCCCCCCTTTTTAGACATGAGGCTTTTTGTAGTTCAATGACTTAGCATTTTTATTTCCCATTCTCAGGATGGTTCTGTCAAATGCAGACTCCACAGTCAGAAATGTTGTTTGTTTTGGTATCATTGTATAATTATGAAGTTTCTTTGGTTTGCTCTCATAGGTATAAGCATCTTGACTGCAGTTGTCATTAGGGGGCCCACCTGGCCTAGAAGTATATTTTCAAAATATTTGAAAAGACTATTTAATATGGGATTTGATACAATAAAAATGTATTCGCCTTTTTTTGGCAGTGGTCAAACCCACTATCTGGACCAAAAAACTATATCCCATGTACTGATCATTACTGTAGATTGTATGTGCAGATAGACCTGGTTCTGACTGACCCCAAATCACTTCCAAACCGTATTTTCTCCTGCCTTCTTGCATTATAGAGGCTGGAAAGATTTTTTAAAGTTCTCTTTCCAGCTTCCTTTGACAAAAGGGGTGACATAGTTCTACCCAAGTGGAAGTCTGCTGGGATAGCATCTGAGAAAATGTCTCTTTCCAAATTAACAGGGACAATTTGGTGGGCACAGGTCCACCCCTACTTGTTTTAGCAGCTAATGGGGATGTGATGCTTAGAATTACAGCAACCGCCTTGTGATGATGAAGGAGTCTGCACAGGAGAATCATAGACACTGGCCTTACATAACTGAGCCACTAAACCAATGCTAGCAGCCACCCACCTCCAGATGTCTTTTGAAGCAATAAAAATAAGCTCCTATTTATTTTAGCCACTGTTAGGTTTCATTATATGCATCTGAAAGCATATGGTGTGTGTGTGTGTGTGTATGCATGTATGTATAATAAAATTCTGGCTTTAGCCGTTAGTTTCTCCTCACAAGGGAACTGACAGAAGCCAGAGGTTGATGTGGCCAAGGGAATTTACTTGGGCCTATTTAGATTTCTTCTCCTTTATTATTTTGGTTTGCTGATTTAGATTAGTTCTATATTTTCCTGTGCTAAATTATACTTTTAAAAACTATTTCAGAGCCTTCTAAGTCTTTCTGAATTTGTTCAGAACTTAGATTTCCAATAGTGCCTTTATTGATAGCACATCTTTATTCTCACCATTATAATACTCAGATTTATGGTTTGTTCTCCTTTGAAATATTTAATAAGATTGCAGTTCAGCAGCTCTTTATTATAGAAATAATGATATTACTGCTCTTTGGTGTTTTCAATCTGTTTCTCTTTGCCTCAGCCTACAGGAGTAAATCTTTCTGGTTAACCCTGCATTGTGTTAGAAGGAGATCGTATATCCCGATTCTCAGTTTAGGTGGGCAAGAAGAGTTGTTCTGTGGAGTCTGACTTGAGAAAGATTCTTCTTTGATGAAGCATGAGCTCTATAAAACTTCCTTGGGGTATCATAAAAAACCTTTTCTGGCTGTAGCCATTTGAGATTTAACTATTTCATCATTTAATGTCTACTAACTTCTAGGCTGCCTTCTCATAAAATTCCCAGTGCCTATAATATGCATATGGTAGGTGCCTAGTAAAGGTATATTGTTTAAATGTTGAATGATAAATTGAGATTTTAAAAAAACTAATTACTGAGTTATCTTGATAAGTTTTCTTGACTGTTGGTTAGAATACAGTTTGTATCTCACACGAGATTGTGAGCTGGCTTTACAAAAAGATGTTAACAAATGAATTTAACATTTTAATTTAAACAACCAGCAATTTTCAAATAATCTCTCTAAACGGATTGTGAAACACAAGCTTTAAAAATTGGAAAAAAACCAATGACACACTGAGAAATTATATGGCTGTCAAAAAGTAACCACAGGGTTTCACAAAAATCAGGATCTCATAAACACCATATGGCGATTAAGTACTTCTTTTGCGCTTTTTTGCTTCTGGCCTGAGACAGAGAAATGCAAAAACCAAAGAAACACAGCTTTGACTCTTTATTTAGCTCTGTTAACCCTACAGAGATAATGTTGGCTGAGGGGAAGAAAAGTGTCCAGCTACTTGATATATGACAACAAAAAATTAGAAGGACCATTGAGATTGGCCAAGCCTGACATCCTGAAAATTGTCTCTTTTAAATTTTTTGAAGGATGTTATCACTTGGAACTTTTTGCCATTAACCTACATTCCCAACACTTCCATAGTTCGATGCTGCTGACCATGTTTTTCCCAGTCCCTAGAATGCCTTTTCTCTATTGTAAATCTCCTAGTCATCTTTCAAGATCCAAATAAAATGTTACCTCTACTGTGAAGCACTCATCAAGTCCTCCAAACCATCTTAGAAATTCCATTTTCTGTATTGTCAGATCATCTACACAACACACACACACACAACTACACACACAGTGTTTATCTATTATAGCACCATCACCTATTATGGTAATTTGTTGATTTATGTGTCTTTCTCCCTTCTAGACCTTAATTCTATGAGAGTAGGGGCTGTGACTCATTTATCTGACTAAATCATGGCTTAACGATGCCTCAGACAGAGTAAGTGCTCAATAAATCTTTGTCCAATTAATGAATCTCCTGGAGAGGAAAAAACTCAGCAGTAAAGATTCAATGGGAGTTAACAAAAATGTATATTAACAGGACCTGGGATCAGGACAGGGAGAAAACATGAGTTAGATTAAACAATGATTGTTAACTATTTAGGATTTGTAAATATGGTGCTCAATTAAACCAGTATTTCTCAGGATGCTTTTGAGTAGAAGAAAGTGATACCCTGATTCAAGCTGGCTTAAACAATGAGAGAACATAGAGGAAAATACAGAGACAGAAACAGAGCAGGCTGAGGGTATAGTATAATAGAGGCTTTGCTTTCTCATCTTAATGATTATTTTGGTTCTTCCCTCTTCCTTCTTTACTTTAAGCTGGCTTCCTTCATGGTTGGCAGTTGGTTGACGGTTGGCAGAATTGGCAATTAACATGCATCCTTATTCTCTCTGGCTGAAGCTGAGTAAACCTACCCTCCCACCAAGGAGTAAAGATTCTTACCTTTAGTCTGATTGGTCCAACTTAGGTTGCACACTACCCTGGAGCATCACGGGATGTTGAGGAATACCATTTAGTACTGGGTAGGGTGGTTGGGATGATCATGATTGGCTACTAATCAAGAGACCCTCCTGAAGTTGTAGGGAATTAACTTCCTATGCCAGACAGGCTGTGTGTGGGAGGAGCAGCGTGGTGACCAGCAGACTCTAGTGTCCCACTGCCTGCATTCCAGTCCCACCTCTTCTGTTCACCTGCTCTGTGAGTTCAGGCAAGCTGACTCTCAGTTTCTTCATTTGTAGTGGGGGTGGTAACAGGACCTATCTCATAATATTACTCTGAGGTTTAAGTGAGTTATTAGATGTAAACTACTAAGAACACATGGTAAGCACCATGGAAGTGTTTGTTAGTTTTCCCTTCTTAATGATTTAACCAAAATTGGTGTTGTGTTAAAAGGGCAACAGCAGGGAATACGTTCAATTTAAGCAACAAAAATGTTCATTATATAAGTTTTTGTTTTATTTAACAACTTGATGTTGTTGTTGTTGTTGCTGTTGTTGTTGAGATGGAGTCTCGCTCTGCGGCCCAGGCTGGAGTGCAGTGGCGCAATCTTGGCTCACTGCAAGCTCCGCCTCATGGGTTCACACCATTCTCCTCCCTCAGCCTCCCGAGTAGCTGGGACCACAGGCACCCACCACCATGCCTGGCTAATTTTTTGTATTTTTAGTGGAGACAGGATTTCACCATGTTAGCCAGGATGGTCTCGATCTCCTGACCTCGTGATCTGTCCACCTCGGCCTCCCAAAGTGCTGGGATTACAGGCGTGAGCCACCGCGCCTGGCCCAACAACTTGACTTTTAAGGTTATTTAATTTATTTTTGAATGTTTATTTCTTTGTAATGATGAGTTTCAATTTTTTAATGAAAGGATAAATGGAAGGATAATAGCATAGGAAAACGTGATTAACTGTCTATTAATCATGTCTGGAAAGTAAGAAACATTATTTGCCTATTTATTCTAAGAGTGTTTATTATGCCAACCTGATGGCCATATAAACCAATTACAGATAAAGTATTTAAAAAATAATTTCGAGTAATATATTTTGGGGTTTAATTAGATTCTTAAACATCATCTACTTTACCCTTTCATTTTGCATATCAGAAAACTGGACCAGAAGGAATTAAGTAAACTTTCCCCAAATTGTACAGTTGGTGGCAGAACTGGTTTTAGAGGCAATGATTTTAAACTTCAATCAAATATTTTTTTACTGGCCCATGTAACATTCCTCTTGAGTGGTAGACCCACAAGGCCTAAATAACTAAAGATAGAGATATGTTCTCCTTATTAAGAATTGGCACTGTGGGCCTGCCACAGTGGCTTACACCTAAAATCCCACCGCTTTGTGGGGCCAAGACAGGAGGATGGCTTGAGCCCAGGAGTTTGAGACCAGCCTGGGCAATATAGTGAGAACTTATCTCTATTAAAAATTTTAAAATTAATTTTAATTAAAAATTTTAATCAAAAGGTGTGATGATGTGCATCTGTAGTCCCAGCTACTCAGGAGGCTAAGGTGGGAGGATCACTTGAGCCTGGAAGGCAGAGGCTGCAGTGAGCTGTGATCACATCATTGCACTCCAGTCTGGGCAACAGAGTGAGAATCTGTCTCAAAAAAAAAAAAAATTGGCACTTGTGCCAGTGTGTGTTTTGTAATTTGTGGTATAGAACCATGTATACAGTTGGGCTCAGCAAATGAATGTTTTCAAAGCACTCGAATATAAGCTGTCTAAAGAGCTCTTATAGTTAGTGTTATGACATGTACAGGACTAAAAGAGACAGGCTACCCAGGTACTGAATATGACTTAAGTCATATTTTCCAGGAACATGGTTACAAATACTAGCTCAAAATTTTAGATGTATGAAATGAAATAGAATGTTGAGCAGATTTCCTGGAGATAGCTATATTAATGTTTATAAGAAGGAGAAAAATGCATATCTAGACCACATATTGGATAAAATTCCCAAATGTTAGATACTGCAAAATGTAACATAGGAAATATTGTGTCAATGCTGAAGGATGGGGAAGCAATCTAGAGCCTTCCAAATTTCACAGTAGAGTTTTAAAAAGAAAATTTCTCAGACTCAGAGAGATCACATGATGCAATTCAAAATAAAAAATGTGAGAATACTTAATAAGAAGCTCAGCCCTTTCATTATCCAGCCTAGAGCTGGTTTTTAAATTGGTTGCTAACATTTTATGGCCTTACCAACATGTCTTCTAGGAATCACAAAATGCACGTACACACTTTATGCTACACTTTATGGGCCCTCTCTGATGTTCACTGGAAGCATCATAAGCCACTTTACAATTCCTACAGGAGCCTGTTTTTATTAGGGTGGCTTCTCAGCTGGCAGTTCACTTATTCATGCTGAAGGATGCTATTATTAAGAACTGTTTTGAACTGAAACACTAGAACTCGACCTTCATTTGATGCATCATTAAATAGAGACATAAGATCAAGTAAGTGTTAGTGAGCAGTGATATATTTTAAAATCTATTTTAAAAATTGCAGGCATCTCAAATGCAAGAAACTTTACCTTTCATATCTTTACTGTTGCATAAATTTTGCAAAATTTAGTTAATTCTTTGGTTTCATGTTATTAATCAAAAATGATCTTGTATGAATAAGGTATAATTTCACAAATTATGAGGTATAAAATGGTTGATTTTTTTTGAGTGTTTTCGTAAGTGCCTAAACACTACTTTTCTTTTTCCTACAGACTTTGTCTCTCCTCCTTTTTATGCTTTTTCAGTTGTAATCTAAGAGCTATAAAAACATCTAGAAAGGTGTACATGCCTTTGCAGCACTGTGGATGTGCCAATGTCAGCCTCTACTTATGTGACTCTTGAAACAATGCTTCTATTTGAGCTTCTTTCCTGTGCTCCAGCACTAATCATTCAGCAACTATTTATTGAGTTGCTATTGTGTGCCACTTAGTGTTACTCAAAATGAAACTCGAGCCATTTGTAATGGTTTTGACTAGAAAAGAATCACAATCTGACATTTTAACAAGGTTCCTTTGGTAGTCATGTGTAGTCATGAAACTTACATTCTAGTGGTTGGGGAGGAGCTCGGGAGATAAGCAAGAACAATAAACAAACAAAGTTAAGTGTACCTTTACAGAGAACAGTGCTAGCTATCGACAAACTAAAGCCGGAAAGAGAGATTCAGACTACTAGGATTGGGGGAGGGCGTGGGAGATGGGGAGAAGTTTTAAATAGGATGGTCAAGGAAGACACCACTGAAAATATGATTAAGCCCTGAAGCAAGTCAGGGCAGGAAACACTTGGGAATCTGGGAGAAGAGAGGTTCAGGCTGAGGAAAGGGCATGTTCAAGGGCCCAGAAGTGGGCGCATGCTTTTATCAGAGGCTGTGTGCAAGCCTGGCTAGAGTGTAATGAGTGAGGTGAGGAAGAGGAGAGAACAAGTTCTGAGAGGTCGCTAGATTATAAAAACCTATCAGGCCATTGTGAGGGCTTTGGATTTCACTCAGAATGAGACTGAAGCCATTTGCGGTTTTGACCAGTGAAGAGACACAATCTGGTGTTTTAACAAGATTCCTCTGGTAGTCGTATGTAGTAGAATAGACCAATGTATGTGATTAATGACTAAGTATCCCCACAATTAAGGCTTCTAGGCACCTCAAACTCAACATCTGATGTATCCAAAATAGAAACTATCATCTGGGCGGGGCCAAGATGGCCTACTAGAAGCAGCTGAGTTGGGAGGCTCCCATGGAAAAAAAAAACATAATAAACGTATGAATCCTTCACTGGCAACCAAGGCATCCAGGTTCTCTCATCAAAATTGACTAGAAATCTGGCGTGAGCCATGGAGAGAAGGAAGAGCCACACGGGGAAGGGGACGCCCCTCCCGCCAGCCAACGGAGGCAGTGAGTGAGCGCGCTACCCAGCTGGGAAAACTGTGCTTTTCCCACGGAACTGTGCAACCCAATGATCGGAAGATCCCACTCGCAAACCCATGCCACCCGGGCCTAGCGTCCCAACCCCAGAATGCGCAGATTCTTCGGCTAGAATCTGCTTAAGCCTATCGAACTTCCAGTGGGAGGGGCATCCAGCACCTGCCACTGCCTGTTGTCTAAGCGTTTGAGCTCCTTCGGGGAGGGGCAGCAGCCATCACTGGGACTCGAAACTGCCTAACATGCTAAGCTCTCTGGGCAGGGGAAGAGCAGCACCTACTTCTATAGCTCCAAGCTGCGCCTCTCCCCTGCTGGAGCCAGGGAGGCTGGATGGCTTGGTCCCAAGACTTGTCCCCACAGCCCAACACAGTGGCTGTGGCAGTCAGGGCCTACAGTGGCTCTTCAGGTCTAACCCTGACCCATCCTTCCTCAGTGGGCGGATCTTCCCTGCAGGATCTCCAATAATTCCAGCCAGAGGCTCAGGGACAGAATTTGGATCTCCCTGGGCCTGAGCCCCTAGCGGGAGGGGCGGCTGCAGTCTCTGCAGCAGACTTAGCCTCTCTTCCTGGTAGTTCTGAGGAATCTGGGCAGCCCAGACAAGTGGGTTTCCCTCAGCAAAGCACACTCTCTCCATCAAGGGACAAAGAGCTTCATTAAATGGGTCCTGCTCCCCATGCCACCCAACTGGGTGAGACCCTCCAACAGGGGTTGTCAGACACTCTATATGGGAGCAATTCTACTGGCATCAGGTTGGTGCCTCTCGAGGTCAGAGGTCCCAGAGGAAGGAGTAGGCACCCATCTTTGCTGTTCTCCAGCCTCCTTGAGTGACATCTCCAGGCATTGGAAGAAATCAGATGAATAGGGCCTGAAGTGAACCCCCAGCAAACTGCAGGAGCCCTATAGAAGAGGGACCTGATTATTGAAGGAAAAACAAACAAGCAGAAAGCGACAATAACACCACCACCACCACCAACAACAACAACAAAAACGACCCCCACGAAAACCCCATCCAAGGGTAGCAGCTTCAAGGACCAAAACTAGACAAACTCATGAGGATGAGAAAGAATCAACAACAACAAAAAATGCTGAAAACCCAAAAGGCCAGAGTGCCTCTTCTCTAAATGATCGCAACATCTCTCCATCAAAGGTGAAGAACTAGACAGAGGATCAGATGGAGGAATTGACAGAAGTAGGCTTCAGAAGATGGGTAATGAAAAACTATGCTGAGCTGAAGGAGCATATTCTAACCCAATGCAAAGAAGCCAAGAACCTTGATAAAAAGTTAGAGGAATTGCTAATTAGAATAACGAGTTTAGAGAGGAACATAAACAACCAGATGGAGTTGAAAAACACAACAGGAGAATTTCATGATGCATACGCAAGTATCAACAGCTGAATCAACCAAGTGGAAGAAAGGATATCAGAGTTTGAGGACCACCTTACTGAAATAAGACATGCAGACAAGAATAGAGAGAAAAGAATGAAAGGAATGAACAAAGCCTCCAAGAAATATGGGACTTCATAAAAAGACCAAAGCTACAATTGATTGGAGTACAAGAAGGAGACGGGGAGAATGGAAACAAGCTGGAAAACACACTTCAGGATATTATCCAGGAGAACTTCCCCAACCTAGCAAGACAGACCAACATGCAAATTCAGCAAACACCATTAAGATACCCCACGAGAAGATCAACCCCAAGACACATAATCATCAGATTCTCCAAGGTTGAAATGAAGGAAAAACTGTTAAGGGCAGCCAGAAAGAAAGGTCAGGTAACCTACAAAGGGAAGCCCATCAGACTAACAGTGGACCTCTCAGCAGAAACTCTACAAGCCAGAAGATATTGGGGGCCAATATTCAACATTCTTAAAGAAAAGAATTTTCAACCCAGAATTTCATATCCAGTCAAAATAAGCTTCATAAGCAATGGAGAAATAAAATCCTTTCCAGAGAAGAAAATGCTGAGGAATTTTATTACCACCAGGCCTGCCCTGCAAGAGCTCCTGAAAGAAGCACTAAATATGAAAAGGAAAAACCAGGACAAGCCACTGCAAAAACACACCAAAATATAAAGACCAATAACACTATGAAGAAACTGCAACTAGTGTGTAAAATAACCAAAAAGCATCGTAATGATAGTATCAAATTCACATATAACAATACTAACTTTAAATGTAAATGGGCTAAATGCCCCAATTAAAAGATACAGACTGGCAAATTGGATGAGGAGTCAAGACCCATCGGTTTGCTGTATTTAGGAGACCCATCTTACATGCAAAGACACACACAGGCTCCAAATGAAGGTTGGAGGAATATTTAGCAACAAAATGGAAAAAAAAAAAAAGGCGCGGGTTGCAATCCTAGTCTTTGACAAAACAGACTTTCAACCAACAAAGATCCAAAAAGACAAAAAAGGGCATTACATAACGATAAAGGGAACAATTAAGAGGAGCTAACTATTCTAAATATGTATGCACCCAGTACAGGAGTACCCACAATTATAAAACAGGAGACCTACAAAGAGACTTAGACTCCCACACAATAATAGTGGGAGACGTTAACACCCCACTGTCAGTATTAGACAGATCGATGAGACAGAAAATTAACAAGGATATTCGGGACTTGAACTCAGCTCTAGACCAAGTGGACCTAGTAGATATCTACAGAGCTCTCTACCCCACATCAACAGAATATACATTCTTCTCACTGCCACATGGCACTTATTCTAAAATCGACCACATAATTGGAAGTAAAACACTCCTCAGCAAGTGCAAAAGAACTGAAATCATAACAAACAGTCTCTCAGACCACAGTGCAATCAAATTAGAACTCAGGTTTAGGAAACTCAATCAAAACCACACAATTTCATGGAAATTTAACAACCTGCTCCGGAATGACTCCTGGATAAATAATAAAATTAAGGCAGAAATCAAGAAGTTCTTTGAAACCAATGAGAACAAAGAGACAACATACCAGAGTCTCTGGGGCACAGCTAAAGCAGTGTTAAGGAAATCTACAGCACTAAATGCCCACATCAGAAAGCTAGAAAGATCTCAGATCAACACCCTAACATCACAATTAAAAGAGCTAGAGAGGCAAGAGCAACTAATCCAACAGCTAGTGGAAGACAAGAAATAACTAACATCAGAGAAGAATTGAAGAAGAGATACAAAAAACCCTCCCAAAGCTCAATGAATCCAGGATCTGTTTTTTTTTTTTTTGAAAAAATTAACCAAATAGGTAGACTGCTGGCTAGACTAATAAAGAAGAAGAGAGAGAAAAATCAAATAGACACAATAAAAAATGATAAAGAGGATATCGCCACTGACCCCATAGAAATACAAACTATCATTAGAGAATAGTATAAATACCTCTAAGCAAATAAACTAGAAAATCTAGAAGAAACAGATAAATTCCTGGATACATACACCCTCCCAAGACTAAACTAGTAAGAAGCTGAATCCCTGAACAGACCAATAACAAGCTCTGAAATGGAGGTAGTAATTAACAGCCTACCAACCAAAAAAAAGCCCAGGACCAGACGGATTCACAGCTAAATTCTATCAGAAATACAAAGAGGAGCTGGTACCATTTCTTCTGAAACTATTCCAAACAATTGAAAAGGAGGGACTCTTCCCTAACTCATTTTATGAAGCCAGAATCATCCTGATACCAAAACCTGTAAAAGACACCATCACAACAAAAAAACTTCAGGCCAATATCCCTGATGAACATAGATGCGAAAATCCTCAACAAAATACTGGCAAACTGAATCCAGCAGCACATAAAAAGCTTATCCACCATGATCAAATCTGCTTCAGCGCTGGGATGCAAGGCTGGTTCAACATAGGCAAATCAATACATGTAATCTATCACATAAACAGAACCAAAGACAAAAACCACATGATTATCTCAATAGATGCAGAAAAGGCCTTTAATAAAATACAACATCCCTTCGTGTTAAAAACTCTCAATAAACTAGATATCTATGGAACATAATCTCAAAATAATAAGAGCTATTTATGACAAACCCATAGCCAATATCATACTGAATGGGCAAAAGCTGGAAGCATTCCCTTTGAAACTGGTATAAGACAAGGATGCCCTCTGTCACCGCTCCTATTCAACATAGTATTTGAAGTTCTGGCCAGGGCAATCTGGCAAGAGAAGTAAATAAAGGACATTAAAATAGGAAGAGAGGAAGTCAAATTGTCTCTGTTTGCATATGACATGATTTTATATTTAGATAATCCCATCATCTCAGCCCAAAAACTTCTTGAAGTGATACTCAATTTCAGCAAAGTCTCAGGATACAAAATCAATGTGCAAAAATCACAAGCATTCCTTTACACCAAGAATAGGCAAGCAGAGGGCCAAATCATGAATGAACTCCCATTCACAATCACTACAAAGAAAATAAAATACCTAGAAATACAGCTAACAAGGGATGTGAAGGATATCTTCAAGGAGAACTACAAACCACTGCTCAAGGAAATAAGAGGAAACAAACAGAGGAAAAACATTCCATCCTCATGGAAAGGAATAAACAATATCGTGAAAATGGCCATACTGCCCAAAGTAATTTATAGATTCAATGCTATTCCCATCAAACTACCTTTGACATTCTTCACAGAATTAGAAAAAACTATTTTAAATTTCATATGGAATCAAAGAAGACCCCGTATAGCCAAGACAATCCTAAGAAAAAAGAACAAGGCTGGAGTCATCACGCTACCTGATTTCAAACTATACTACAAGGCTACAGTAACCAAAACAGTATGGTATTGGTACAAAAACAGACATATAGACCAATAGAGCAGAACAGAGACTTCAGAAAATAACACTACACACCTACAACCATCTGATCTTCAACAAACCTGACAAAAACAAGCAATGGGGAAAGGATCTTCTATTCAGTAAATGGTGCTGGGAAAACTGACTAGTCATATGCAGAAAATTGAAACTGGACCTCTTCCTTACACTTTATACAAAAATTAACTCAAGATGGATTAATGACTTAAATGTAAAACCCAAAACCATAAAAACCCTAGTAGAGAACATAGGCAATACCATTCAGGACACAGGCATGGGCAAAGACTTCATGACTAAAACACCAAAAGGAATTGCAACAAGAGCAAAAATTAACAAATGAGATCTAGTTGAACTAAAGAGCCTCTGCACAGCAAGATAAACTATCATCAGAGTGAACAGGCAACCTACAGAATGGGAGAAAATTTTTGCAATCTACCCATCTGACGAAGGTCTAATATCCAGGTTTTACAAGGAACTTAAACATTTACAATAAAAAAACCATCAAAAAGTGAGCAAAAGATATGAACAGATACTTCTTAAAAGAAGACATTTATGTGGCCAAGAAACATATGAAAAAAAGCTCAACATCACTGATCATCAGAGAAATGCATTTCAAAACCACAATGAGATACCATCTCACAGCAGTCAGAATGGTGATTATTAAAAAGTCAGGAAACAATAGATGCTGGTGAGGCTGTGGAGAAATAGCAACGCTTTTATACTGTTGGTGGGAATGTAAATTAGTTCAATCATTGTGGAAGACAGTATGGAGATTCTTCAAGGATCTAGAACCAGAAATACCATTTGACCCAGCAGTCTCATTACTGGATATATACCCAAAGGAATATAAATCATTCTACTATAAAGACACATGCACACATATGTTTATTGCAGCACTATTTACAATAGCACGGACACAGAACAAACCCAAATGCCCATCAATAATAGACTGGATAAATGTGGTACATATTCACCATGGAATACTATGCAGCCATAAAAGGGAATGAGATCATGTCTTTTGCAGGGACATGGATGAAGCTGGAAGCCATCATCCTCAGCAAACTAACACAGGAACAGAAAACCTGACACAGGAACAGAAAACCAAACACCGCGTGTTCTCACTCATAAGTGGGAGTTGATCATGGAGAAAACATGGACACACAGAGGGGAACAACACACACTATGGCCTGTTTGGGGGATGGGGGGTCTAGGGGAGGCAACTTAGAGGATGGGTCAACAGGTGCAGCAAACCACCATGATCATGTATACCTGTGTAACAAACCTGCATGTTCTGCACATGTACCCTGTTTTTTATTTTTTAGAAGAAATAAAGAACCTATTCTCTTCCACCTCTAGTTTCCTCCTTTTCCTGAAGAAATTTTAGTTGATGATGCTATTATTCATCATTCACCTTCTTCCCTGCTTTTACTCACATCCTTATCTCACCAGGTTCTTACTAAGTCCCTCTTCAACCAGGACCTGCGTTTCCATCTCCAAACTATTTGTTTAGTTCAGACTCTCTCCTTGAACCGTCACAGTAGCTTGATGCCTTCATGCCTCTTTTAGTCTTCTGAATCCCTTTAATTCTAGCTAATACATTGTTGTCAAAATATACTTGAAAAATACACATGAGATCATATCACTCTTCTTAAGACCCTTCTGTGGTTTGTTTTGGAACGCAGTCTCCTTAACTTGGCATTAATAGTGACTTTATAATCTGACCTACGTTTCTATCCAGATTTACCAAAGTGTAGGATTCAGAAGTCTGATTCCTTCTTCCAGTCATATCATTTGTCTCTTGTCCAGTTAGCTAACATCTACTCATCTTTCAGGACATGTGGTAGACTGAATAATGTCTTCCTCACCCTCCTCCCAATTTCCATGTCCTAATTCCTGGAACCTCTGAATATGTTATATTATGTGATAAAAAGAGACTTTGCAGAAGTGATTAAATTAAGAATCTTGGCTTGGGGATATTATCCTGGATTATCTAAGTGGGCCCAATATAATCACAAGGGTCATTATAAGAGGGAGGTAGGAAGGTCAAGATCAACAGGAGACATGAAGACAAAAACAGAGGTCAGAGAGAGAGAGTGTGTTGCAGATGTTACACTTCTGGCTTTGAAGGTGGAGTAAGGGGCCACGGACCAGGAATGCAGGAGACTTTAGAATCTGAAAAAGGCAAGCAAACAGCTTCTCCCTTAGAGCTTCCAAGAGGAACTATCCCTGCCAACCCCTTGACTTTAGCCCAGTGAGACTGATTTTGGACTTTTGATCCCAGGAACTGTGAGATTATCCATTTATATTGTTTGAAGCTACTAAGTTTGAGGTAATTTGTTATAGGAGCAATGCACAACTAATACAAGACATGAATCAAATGTGTTAATTTTTTGAAGCTTCTCCTCAGCACACTGTTCACCTCCACCGCAGCTGACTCAGGCGCCTGGTCCCCACAGCTCCTTTTCTGTTCAGCTGTCATCACTTTGTTCACAGTATTGTAACTATTTGCTTGTCTGTGATGCTTGAGGGCTTAGATTTTAACCTCATTTGTCTTTACATTAGCAGTACAATGCTTGGCAAGTAGGAGGTGTTCAGTAAAAGATGAGCGACTTTCTACTATAATGTGATACATGTCAATTATCACAGAACAGAAAGTTTGAAAGCATCTTATTAAATTTATTGAAATATAACATATATACAGGAAAGAGCACAAAGCATAAGCTTGCAGCCTGATGGATTTTCACAAGGTGAGCACACCTGTATGAACCAGCACCCAGATCCGGAGATAGCACTTTATGGGTACCCCACAAGCCCTCTTTGTCCTCTCACCCTTCTAGAGAAGGCTTGACTTCTAACACCCGGGAGCATGTGCAGACAAAGCACACGTTTTGGTAAGAATTAGGAATTTTGACTAAAAACTGAATCTCCCTTTTGATTGAGTAAGAATGAGGATAGGAATGTGTGGGACTCATAAAAGTTCTCTCTTTTGGGGCCTCCATTCCTTCATTTGGAAAATGAGGAGATATTCAGTTCCTCAGTTCACCTCAGTGTATGAGTCTAGGACTTGTTTCTGTGATATATGAGTTAATTTGTGCAAAAAACACAGATGTGATGCTTCAAGTTTCTATATTATTAATTTAAATTATACAAATAATATGATTTATCTAATCTAGAAAATGAATGTAGCACAAGGGTAAAGGAGAGATGATCTGGTATGATTTTCTAAAACTCTTCTCTTTTCTCCTAATCCATTACTGCATGTATTTTAGAAAATGTGTGAGAATATCTGTTTACTTTATCAAGTAAATAAAATGGCAGAAAACTTTCATTACAAAGAGATGTATTTCCTGAAAGGGTCTTAGAGGTTGTTGATTTAAGTCTAATGTTATAAGTTTCCCCTGAATTTAAAATATAGTGTTTCTATCCTATTATAAACTTTGAGAACTGAAGGATTAACTCTGGGGTCTTTAAATAAAAATCCATATTAATGAGAAAATTGATGATGGTGATTTTAAATGGAAGATGGTGATTTTAAATGGAAAAAGTTGATTTATTATTCAGTTGCTTGGAGAAGAAAACAAATTCTCTTACTTGTTAATACATTTGTCATTTGTCAGAAGATAAGACATTTATTTTAATATAGTATTTATTATTGAAGAATTTGCCCTAGATATTCACGGATTAGATAAAAGTACCTGAGATATGATAGTAAGAAAGTTAAAGTGAAAACCAAATACCTAATAAGGAAATAGAACAGAAACTGTTTATATTTTAATAAGTAGTATTATGATATTAATTACATCAACTTTAACTCAGAATTTTGAAAATAATCTATTCTGAATTTTGGCATACATTTTTATGAGACAAAATATAATTATTACTCAACAGATGATAACAAAAAGTACTATTTATTAAGTATACAATACATATCAGAATCTTTACATTAATTTTTTTTTGTCTCTCTGATGCTGTATATCAACCTCAAAATGGAGATTTTTTGTTGTTGTTATTGTTGTGTCTTGCATGTAAGGAAATGGAAGTGAGATGAACATCAAAGTCTCTTAGCTAATCCATTCTGAAATCTGTATTTGAGTCTAGAGACTCTGACTTAAAGTTTAATTTTCTTTTCATCACCTCAGGCAGCTTCACTTTGATACATATTATGGTTGATAAGCCCCTCATTTTACACATTCTTCTTGGTTTGAAGAAAAGGCCTTTGGCAATAATCCTTTTCCTTTTCCTCTCACTGCAAGTCCTATCTAGAATCAGTGTCATGTTGGAATGAGCAACTCAGAAGGAAAGCACACGCCTTGGGAGACACAATACCATATCCTGGAATTCTAAGCATCTTTTTTGGATTCCTGTAATGACTACCACAAAGATTGGCAAGTTTGGAAAATTAGAACAAAGCAAAGTGGTTAGACAAATCTGCTGTTGCTCTGCAAGGTGCCTAGTGAAGACAGTTGCTGACTCAAATGAGTGAGAAACACCTCCTCACAGTCTGCTGTCCTAGGTGGTATCTTTCTACTTCTGCTCACACTCAGAGGCTGTGGATTACCTTGGAAATCCATCACCAAAATGTTGGTCAGGAGAAATCTAGCCTATCTGACCTGCTTGGATAACACCACATATTTTAAAGGAAAGATTGCCAAGCACTTGCTTGGCACCACTGGGTTAGCTTTCAAAGGAAGCTCCTTGGGGAGGGAGGTTAATGCCTGGGGAGAAGTAAAATAGCTGAGAAAAGCCCATTTAGCCGAGTCTTTGTGGCAGTCAGTCAGAGAGTTTATATTTTTCACTTGATTGTTTTTAAACTAGCTTTTCTCCATACTATGGTTTCTGATTATTTTTGTAAGTAGGCCTCACAGAGCCATCATTTATTCTGACGTCACTGAATACTTAGATTATGTAGATGGATTTCTGTGTAACCCAAACTAGATAAATGTATGTTTTTGATCTTTGGGTCTGTATTTTTGGTTCTTTTTCTATATTTGACTATAAGCAAAGAGAGTGGCTATGATTCTACTTTTTGCACCTTCCGTGATGCCAAGAGCTTTTTTGTTTCTGACATACGACCCTGGGCAAGACATTTAAACTCTTTGGATCTCATTTTCGAAATGGAAATAGTCACTGCTTCATATATTTTATCAAAAAGCTTGTATTACATGAAAACTCTTGGAACACCAAGAAGGTCTTGGAGGCTTGCAGACACAAGCAGTCGCCCCTTCCACCCTGCCTGGCCTGTCATGCAGTCTTCACTTCAGCACAGACCATGACAGCCATACCTCCATACCTTTCTTCATGCTCTTGCCCTTGACTCGTATGTTTTATTACCAACAACAAAGCATATAGAAGTTAAGAAAAATTAAATAGAAGAGGAAGAGAAAGGGAACTTAGATTTCATGTCTTACTAGGTATTCCCTGAGAGATATTCTTAAAGGATCTACAAGAGTGGGGCAGTGGTTTGATTGAGCTAAATGTTTGAATTTGGTTAAACATAAAAATACATACAGAAAAAATTGACTCTAGGCCGGGCGTGGTGGCTCACGCCTGTAATCCCAGCACTTTGGGAGGCCCAGGCAGGTGGATCACGAGGTCAGGAGATGAAGACCATTCTGGCTAAGACGGTGAAACCCTGTCTCTACTAAAAATACAAAAAATTAGCCGGGCGTGGTGGTGGGCACCTGTAGTCCCAGCTACTTGGGAGGCTGAGGCAGGAGAATGGCGTGAACCCAGGAGGCGGAGCTTGCAGTGAGCCGAGATTGTGCCACTGCACTCCAGCCTGGGCTACAGAGCAAGACTCCATCTCAAAAAAAAAAAAACAAAAAAATTGATTCTATTGTACATTTTTGCAAAGATGTTTTAATGTCCCAGGGGAACAACTGTAACTCCCTAGCTAAATTTTTACCTTGGTGGTTGCATCTGCATAGAATCTAAACAAACTTAACACGTCATTTTGCTCATGTTTGTGGTACACACCAGGATCAGCAAACTATATGGGTCAAATTTGGTCTACCAGCTGTTTTTGTAAATAAAGTTTTATTGGAATACAGCCCATGCTCCTTTGTTTATGTATTGTCTCTTGCTGTTTTCATGCTACACTGGCACAGTTGAATAGCTGTGTTAGAAACCCATGGCTTTCAAAGTCTAAAGTATTGACTATGTGACTTTTTACAGACAAGGTTTGGTGACCACTGGTATAGACCAATTCCAGTTAAGCTGAACCCATCTATGTTCCTCTGTAATATAAGGGTACTTGATTTATATATAGCCTAATATCTAGGATTCTAAATTTCTAAGAATAGCCCTGGCTTCATGGGCATTTGGCTTAATGCTCTACTGTTGTCATGTTGGAATAATAATTGTTGAAAAGGGTCCTGCATTTTCATTTTACATAAGGCCCTGTGCATTATGTAGTTGGTCCTAAGAACATATATTTTTGCAACATTAAAGATCAAGATTTTCTGTAATCCAGATGTGAGGGAAAAATGAATTACTATCCCTATAACTGTACTTTTTATTCTTTATTCTTTTTTTTTTTTTTTTGAGACAGAGTCTCGCTCTGTCACCAGGCTGGAGTGCAGTGGCACAATCTCAGCTCACTCCAACCTCTGCCTCCCAGGTTCAAGCGATTCTCCTGTCTCAGCCTCTCGAGTAGCTGGGACTACAGGTGCCCGCCACCATGCCCGGCTAATTTTCGTATTTTTTTTTTCTTTAGTAGGGACGAGGTTTCATCATGTTGGCCAGGATGGTCTTGATCTCTTGACGTCATGATCTGCCCTCCTCGACCTCCCAAAGTGCTGGGATTACAGGCGTGAGCCACTGCGTCCAGCCCCTACAATTGTACTTCTATATAGGTTACCAACTTTGGCAAATAAAAATGCAGGATGCACAGTTAAAGGTGAATTTCAAATAAAAAACAAACAATTTTTTAGTATAAGTATGACCCAAAGATTATATGTATTTTGTCTGTTAATTCTACTTCTACCCAACTGGTAAAAGCTCTTTAGAGGTAATAATAAAGAACTCATTTTAAATATCTACACTGCAGTTATAGGACATGCCACAGAAATTATTTTAATAACCAAGTAATTCATGAGATTAAAAATCCCCTCCTTGATTTTTCACTTTCTTGTTAGCGTTGGTCTTGGCTGAAGATTCTAATGCTTATCAATTCATATTTTCTGATAAAATGTTCAAATGGACCTAAAATTAGATCTTCTTTCAGCATCCCTTTTCCAGTTATCCCCGGTCTAGACTTTTAGACCATTCTTCCCAGAGCTGTTAAATTGCCACTCCTATCTAAGCAGAGAAAAAAGGTTATGAATAAAACAAAAAGCAGACTGAGCAAGTATTTAAAAGGGCAGAGACTTTATAATTACTATAAAACTAGGTGATTAAATGTTGACCAGATGTTGTTATATGCTATTTTGAGGTTAAAAACATTGAAGTAGTAATATTTTGCTAAAACTTAAATTGCATAGAAATAAAGGGGAATAAATCAAGGGTAGTTTTAAAGAAATAATTTATAAATCAGTTCTATACTAAGGAAATTAATAAGTGAACTTGTATAAGTACAATTTCATTAGTATATAGGTAACATTAATTTTTATATATTTACTTAAGTATTAGGCTGATGAGTCATATAGATCAATAATTCCAGAAATTTATCCTCATGGTTTTTTCCATGTAAGCAGAATAGTCACAAAAATATATTTCTGAGGTAAAATTAGAAGAGATAGTCTATTTTTAAAATTTTAAAAATTAGTAGGTTATCAGGATATATGTAGGCATGTCATACTCTTTTAAACATTCCCTGAGCAAGGTGTATGCCAAACCTTTCTTTATGTGTTGTGTGCTGTTTTCTTTGAGTGATACAATTTAAAGTCATATGGTAATTCATACACTGACAGTTCATGTGCTTCATTTCCCTTTTAAAGGTGAAGTTAATAACCTTTAAAATGAAACACAGTACTCAATGAGAAATTTTTTTTAATCAATCAAATTGTATATATTTACTTTTCTAAAATCACTTAAAGATAAAAACGTTTGGGAAGTACCTTTTTTTCTAAGGCATGATTGATTATTTTCAGATCTGACAACTCAAAAACGTTTATGAACATGTCATTATATTTCATTTTACTTTGAGACAAGGTCTCGCTCTGTTGCCCATGCTAGAGTGCAGTGGTGCAAACATGGCTCACAGCAGTCTCGACCTCATGGGCTCAAGCAATCCTCCTGCCTCAGCCTCCTGTGTAGCTGGAACCACAGGTGCATTCCAATGTACCTAGCTAATTTTTTGATTTTTTTTTTTTTGTAGAGACAGAGTCTCACTATGTTGCCCAGGCTGGTATTGAACTCCTGGGCTCAAGTAATCCTCTCTCCTCAGCTTCACAAAGTGCCATGGTTATAGGCATGAGCCACCGTGCCTGGCCTAAACATGTCATTTTTCCTTTGAATTTAGAAATACATATGCATGGATTTTTTTTCATAAAATAAAATCCTAAGTAGTTAGAGAGTAAAAAATAAGAAAGTTCCTATATATTTCATATTTTCAATCATGCATACAATGAAAAAAGCCAGTTGTTTTCCTGCATTTTTAGTTAACCATTAAGGATGTTAGTTTCCTTCATAACACAGGCCATATTAGTTTATTCTACTATAAAGTGGATAGCTTTTAGATAGGGACAGGTACTAGAAGAAAGAGAGTCTGGATACTTGTAGGGTTTGTAAGTTATTTCCATGTGACTGAAACTTGATAAACATTTACTAATATAATAGGAATTCCTTTTTCAGGTGTAGGCATAATATAGATTCATCTTAATGACCCCACACATATTGCTGCCATATAATCTTTTCACAATGGCTACTTTATTATTTTATTATAACAAAATTTCAGCTCATTGATAATATTTTAATGGTGTATAATTGATGTATTGGGGGTGTGGGCAGTAAAATATTTTAATAGTACATGATTGTTATATTTGGGAATGTGGAAGTGTGAAAAAAATTAAACTTCACGTGGACCCTAGAATTGACTTTGCTCTTCCCATTGGTATTTAATTAGGATCTTTATGTTTAAACTTAACAAAATTTCAACAGAGTGTTGCTGGGCAACCTTTAGTTGCCTTGAAAACTCATAATGAAGGTTGAAAATTTCAATATATGAAGTATTTGTTTAAACTTTTCATTCTTTCTCTGAAAGACGATACATTTAGAGACTTGTAGAACTATAAGTGAATGTTGCTATGTTTTGAACTATGCATAGTCTTGTTATTTAATGAAATTAGTGTAGTTGAAATATGAACTTAAACTATATTTTATAGTCATTGTTGCTCATGAAGGACTCAAAATAAGACATGAAGCTAGACTGAGAGAAATCATAGCTTACCTGGGAATCTGTCTTCATTCATTCAATAAATATTTATTTAATGCCTACTATGTAAAGTGCTGGGGATACAAACATGGATCAGATATTTCTTTCCCGAAGAAGTTCATTGTATGGTGGGTAACAGACATTTATAATTAAGACTTAGAAATAAGATACACTTATAAATATGATACAAAGGGTGATAGAATTATGCTTACAATATCTTGTGAACACCCTGGAGTGGCAATTTCCCAGCCTAGGTCTAGCAAGAGTGATCTGGCAAGGCTTCTGAGATGAATTTGTAACTTAACTGAGTTGTAAAATATAAAAATAAGTTAAAAAGTAGAAGTATATGGGAGAAGGATTTCAGATAGAGGAAGTTGCAGGAGAAAAGGGGAAGGAAAAAAGAACATGATATTGTGATACACGACATTTACTGTTTTTTCTGTGACCTTGATTCTCTGGCATCTGGGGCCTTGATCCTGGAGAGATTACCCCCCCAGAGCTAGCTAATTCCTAGAGATAGCAAATGAACCCTCCTGCAAGTACACTTTTCATATACACACAAGCCAAACAATCCAGAGCCCATGCTCCTAACCATTTCCTTTATCAAACTCTCTTACACATCAACCTAATATTCTCCTGCCCTAAATCACCCCAGGACCAGGTATCAGACAACTAGGGACAGTTCCTATAGCCCAGAGTCCTGCAAAATTATTCAAGCTATCCAATCCTAAGCTTACTCAGTGTACCTACCCTGCCTTTCTCATTCCTTTTCAATAAATGGCCAACAAGGATTTGGGCCATGCTCTTTCGTCTCACCTCCTGACCTACCCTGGTCATTCCCCACATGGCCCTGCATGGTGTGCAGTGTCTACTGTTTCTAGGGATCTGTGAGTACGGACTTCTTCCTTCATGACAGTCATTTTTGTGTCAGCATGTCTTATATCTGATTAAAACAAACCCTAAGTACACTTTGAGAACAGACATCATAAGTAATTTAGGGTTAAAACAAAATGTGAGGTAAGGACAGGAAAGAAACAGGGATAGAGAGCCAGGCAGGGGTCAGAATGCACAGGACAAAGAAACTTGACCTTAAATAATGTGGGCAGATCCATATTAATATTGTTTTAGGCTACATTTTTTTTGGTCCCTGTGTGAGTAATGCCATTATTTTGAGTATCTCTGAAGAGTTTTAGTTTGGTCATACATAATCTCCAAATCTCCTATCTTGTAATTGACGTTGCTGACAGGTGAGAAAGTATTCTTAGAGACCGGAGAATAGTACCATCTATGCGTCTTTTTTCTTTCCTTTTTCTTTTCTTTCTTTTTTTTTTTTAGGGGGAGTCTCGCTCTGTCGCCCAGGCTGGAGTGCAGTGGCGCGATCTCAGCTCACTGCAAGCTCGACCTCCCGGGTTCACGCCATTCTCCTGCCTCAGCCTCCCGAGTAGCTGGGACCACAGGCACCCACCACCATGCCCGGCTAGTTTTTTGTATTTTTAGTGGAGATGGGATTTCACTGTGTTAGCCAGGATGGTCTCGATCTCCTGACCTCGTGATCTGCCTGCCTCGGCCTCCCAAAGTGTTGGGATTATAGGCATGAGCCACCCCACCCGGCCGTGTCTTTTTTCTAATCATCTTTATATTCTGCAAAGTAGATATTTACACTTTTGTAACCTCTAGGAGAACAAATAAGTGGGGAGTAGTGTCAGAGAACCCTTCTTATTTCTGATTCATCAAGGGCTCTGTGTTATCATGACTGACAAGACAAATTGTGACATTCACAATATGTTATTATTGGACATAAAACCATATTTTTTCAAAAAATCAGGAAAAGCAATTCATCAAATCCAATGAAAATATGTTACCAAGTGAAGCTAGGTAAATTAGATTTGCATTGCTTTAGGAGTATACATGTCTCACATGGAGGACCTATAATCATTTGAAATGATATCGGCAAATGCTCAGGGACAGCTATGTCAGACTCTTCAGGAATTCATTCTCACTATGGAAATGGCTTTCAGACCTGCTTGTAATATAGAACATAGAATGCTATAGTACGCTGTCCTAACATGGAATAGAAATGAAATTCCAGGCACATCTGTCGTTTCTTATTTTCTGGAACTCTCTTTAAAACTCTTGAGGAGAAATTAAGGTGATGACTTCCTCTTGGAATTTTGCGTTGTTGGGTAAATTACCTAGAAACTGATGAAAATAATATGCAATTTAAAATGTCCAATTAAAATCCCTTAGAAGTAAAATATATTCAAGGTTTAATGCTGGTTACTGTACTAACTTATGTGCAACAAAGGAATTTTGAAATATCTTTAAACTCTGGCATAATGTAGTATGATACTGCCCACTGAAATTAGTGATCTTTTAACCTGCCACTGGTAATATGCTAAGTTTTTCCTCTATTTTTATATGTCCCATTGTATTTAGCATCATCTAAGGATTTTAAAACGCACTATGATCTTGAAATACAACTTTCCACTTGAAACCGGGTAAAGTCTGGCTTTAAATGGAGAGTAAGCCTAGCCTATTTAGATACCCAAGTGACAGTTCAGAAGCTTGTGGCTTAGTTGTCCTGTGAGCCCCTCACACACTTAGATTTATGTTCTATAAAATCATGCCTGCCAAGCTCGCTTCATTGAGAACCAAGTGTGTCAGCAGATGCTGAAAGCCAGAAATCCCTATGCAAGGAAAAGCATTTCTAACTTTTAAAAAATGAAACTCAGTATTTGATTAGTGTATACGAAGACCATTTGTATTATCCTATATGCTGTCATAATCAAAAGGTTTTTCTGAACATAGTTTCAGAAAACTGTTGTTAAACATCCCTGTCTATATCTACTTTCTTTTTCTAAATGTATATGAATGTGCATGTCCATGTCCATGTCTATATGTATACATATATCTAAATCTACATATCTATTAGGGGAGATAGGCTTAGAAAACATTTATGGAGAATGTATTGGAGAGAGAGTTAATATCAAAGCTTGTGTCAGTGGGCACCAATAGTACACTGCCTTTTGGGAATATTCCCTATTACTCTTAAATGCATCTAGGTAATTAATATGTTAATGTTTTATTAGTACCTATTGAGCATAAAGCTTTTAAAATAGCAATAAGTGATATATTCACTCTCTCGTTATGTTACCGATAAAATATGGAAAATGTGTTGGGGGGCGGGTCCCAAAGACCACCACTGAGTTTGATGAGTTGCTAAGAGGACTCAGAGAACTCAAAATATAGAGTTACATTCACAGTTAGGATTTATTATAGTGAAAGGCTGCAAAGTGAATTAGCAAAAGAAAATGGCCCATGAGGTGAAATTCAAAGGGAACCACACACAAGCTTTCAAGAGTCTTCTCTCGGTAGAGTCACACAGGACTTGCCCATTTCCTACAGCAACAGATTGTGACTGCATGTCTACCAGGGAGGCTCACTGAAAACTACAGCCCAAGGATTTATTGGTGGCTAGTCATGTAGGCACCCTGTGTCTGGGATGTACAAAAATTTGATACTTCCAGGAGGAAAGCAGGTATTCAGCATAAACCACATTGTTAATACAAACAGTTATGGCCCTCTCATCAGTCCTGACAATGGTAAAAACCCTCTCCACCTCCAAGTTTCTATACTCCAGCTCAGGGCCAAACTTCCAAGCATGGATTTCTAGGGATAACAGCTTCAGGCTGCTGTTAACTCTTTTCTGCACAGAAAACGAATATATTGACCTATTTGGATTCTTGCATGAGTATTAACATTATTTTTTCCCCTAGGGTATTAACTTACTTTAGCAGTTAAATTTACACACTAATTGAGAACAGTTAACTTCAAGGTTCCTTTGGGCCAACTAAACATCTGCTGTCTGTAAATTTTAGATTACTGCAAAATAAATAAGATTTAATTTTCATTGCAATAGAGAATTGTATTTAAGATGTTATTTCTGTAAATGAATAGTAAGGCTAGTCTCATTCATCTTGGATAATATTTTTATACTTCCATTTCAGAAGATGAGATTCTCTGACCTTATTTTCTAATTTTGAGGGAAAACACAAACTCAGATTTATCAAATCTTGTGCATTGATTATGTTATCTTAAATTTGGGGAGCAGAGAAAGGGAAGTTATACATATGCTTATGAATTAAATCAATAGCATTGATATTGGGTTATTGGTGTTTGATCGTCAATATATCTACCTTCTTTAATTCATTCTTCATACTGACCCGGTGTAATCATTAAAACACAAATCTGATAAAGTCATGCTTACCCCGAAGCTCTTCAATGGTTGCTCTGATTTTCAGTCTCTCACATTCTCTATGCTTCCTCTGCCACTGTGTCTTTGCTAGTCCCTCTATCTGGAATTCTGTTCCCTTCCTTTTTTACCTAGTGCACTTCTACTCATTCTTAAGCTTTCAGTTAATATATCACTTCCTTAATATTTCTGACTGTCTAGGACTGATTCCATTAGAATTGATAGGTTCATATAACATATTAACATACTTTTCTTCCCCGGCATTTGTCACAGTTGAAAATTTACATTACTTAAAATGGCATTGATTAATATCTGTCTTTCCCATTAGACTGACAACTCCTCTGTATTCTTAGTGTCTAGCAGAATTCCAGGCCCATAGTATGCATTAAATAAATATTTTTTACATGAAAACATTGAAACAGTTTCATTTGTTCAGTGCACTCAGATCATTAGAACTGAGGTAGGGTTCCAATTCCTACATTTGATATTTCAGATCATAAAGAACGGCAATAAGCTCAAAAAAGGTTTACATGAAAACTAGGGTATGTCTAAGTCACCCTCCAGAGGGAGGATGGACATCTCTCCCACAAATTTGGTTCAGGTGTCAAGATTGATGATGCCACACATGCCACAAGAGGGTATGAAAGGCACATTATTTACATAATGAGACTTTCTGGGGAGAGCAGGGCATGTTTCTAAGCAGGTCCAAAAGTGACATGAAAAGCAGGGAAAAGAGACTCGCTTGGGATTTTACTGTGGTTAGGGGGTTGGGGCAAAGAGAGAATTCTTTTATGTATTGGCCAGGGCTTGTGTGATTTGAACTTCCTGTTGCCACCAGAGGAGGGAGCATCTGGGCTTTCTTATTAGTTTGCCCAGATGTGGTGCAGAGGAAGAAGAGGGAGGGGTGAGATTTGGGGATAGGGGAGGCTACTGCCTCCTGCAGGTGGAATTTGCCCGAGGTTCCGGGTTTGTCTCTATCTGTAGCAAGGAGGCCTCAGTGGAAGTGCTGAGCTTTCCAGGTGCTGTTTTCATGACCCAAAGCATAATGTGCAAGTGGGTATGTGGAGTTGAGGGCTCAGGCCCTGTAAGAGCCTCTATTCTCAGGAGAGCACAGAATGCAGCCAGCAATGCTGTTCTAATGGTGTGTAGTATGGTGCCGAACAGGACAATCTTCACAGGACTCATCACAGAGTCCATACGCAAGTTATGGCCATTATAGGTGATCCAGATGTTCCAGGAGACATGAGAGGAGGTTTCTAAAATGAAGAAGTCTTGGGGGAGGGAGGCACTAGGGTGAATGCCAGCTGTACTGCAAATTTGGGCAGATTCTAGAGGCTTCTGTTGTAAAAGGGGGCCTCATTAAAGGGGAGCTGATATGTAACACTCTAAGTGGTAAAATTTAAAATTTGGTAAAAAGTAAGTTTAACATGATAAAAAGTAAAATTTGTAATGCAGAATATGTTGCCTCCAGAATCCACAAGGCTTAAAAGATGTTGAGCTTGTGGGTATTGAGGGTCAATGGCTGTTTCTTGACAGTGTCAGGGATAGAGTGATTCTTGACTTGCTAAATAATTTTCAGGAAATTAACCAAGGTGATGAGGCCTTGTACTGTGTGGGGGGCAATGGCACATTTTTTCTTTGTGAACTTATTTGTGAATGTTTGCATGTACTGAATAAGTGTGTGAACTGACTCTCCTTAGAGGAAGATGTCATCAGCGTGATGAAATTCCTCTGCTCCTGGAGAAGGTTGGATGAAGTTTAGAAGTTGCCTTCAAACATTGTGTATAAAAGTCTATTAGGGGGTGCATAGATCTTCTGGAGGCCTAGAGGACCAGTCAAGAACAAAATGGACTTCCACTTCAGTAGGAAGAGGCTGGACATTGCTTTCCACCTATTTTGGGATTCTTCACAAAGACAAAGGTTTATTTTTATTTTTAACTGGTCTGCAAAGGCTATAAATACAAGCTGTACTGTATTATGAAGCCTTAGTCTTTGCTTGGGCACCATGCAGTTGCAGCAGAGACCTCAACTGATCCCATGGGTATCTATGAAGTTGCAGTGACCCTAAGGCGATGCCCCAAGTTAAGGCAAAGTGTGGAGGTGGTGTGAGGGCTTTGTACCTTGCATTGCACGGTCACTGGGGAAGAGGAGTAACCTTGGGCCCAGAAGCTCCTTTTAGCAGAGGGCCATTTTTAGGAAACGGCTCAGCTGTGTGCTGTCAGTAAGCAAAACTCCTGGCATTTGGATAAATGAGTGCCTTAGTTTAGAAGAGAGGATTTGAGTGTTATATAGCATCATCCTCTATAAATGAAGAATATATGTATTAGTCTGTTTTTTCACTGCTATAAAGAAATACCTGAGACTGGGTAATTAATAAAGAAAAGAGGTTTAATTGGCTCACAGTTTCCCAGGCTGTACAGAAAGCATGATGCTGGCATCTGTGTAGCTTCTGGGGAGGCCTCAGGAAACTTCCAATCACGGCAGAAGGTGAAGGGGAAGCTGGCATGTCTTACATGTCTGGAAGATGAGCAAGAGAGTGAGGGGCAGATGCTACACACTTTGAAAGAACCAGACCTCAAGGAGGAGCAAGAGAGAGAGGGGGAGGTGCTATGTACTTTTAAACAACTAGATCTCACAAAAAGTCACTCAGTATCACAGGAACAGTGCTGAGGGTATGGTGCTAACCCATTCATGAGAATTCCACCCCCATGTTCCAATCACCTCCCACCAAGTCCCACCTCCAACACTAGGGATTACAATTGAACATGAGATGCTGTGCTCAGTGGCTTACGCTTGTAAGCACTTTGGGAAGCCGAGGTGGGTGGGTCCCTTGAACCCAGGAGTTCGAGACCAGCCTGGGAAACATGGCGAAACCTGTCTCTACAAAAAAAAAAAAAAAAAAAAAAAAAAAAAAATCAGCCAGGTGTGGTGGTGTGCATCTCTAGTCCCAGCTATTAAGGAGGCTGAGGTGGGAGAATCGCTTGAGTCTGGGAGGTCGAGCCTGCAGTGACCTGTGATCACCCCACTGAACTCCTGCCTGGGGAGCCAGGGAGACAGAGCCAGACCCTGTTTTTATAAAAAAACAAAACCAAAAATATACTTGAATATGCGATTTGGGTGGGGACACAGATCCAAACCATATCAATGTGCCTCCTTTATTATCTATAAATATGCTTGGTTACTGCAATTTCTACACTGCCTTGTTTGCTGCATAAGATAAATTAGCAGAGTAGCCATCCGATGCGGCTTTTTCCTCCCACATTTTGAATTACTCCTGTCAAGCCAGTGACCTGTAAAAGCCAATGGCATGCTGGGTGGCATTGTTCTTGAGGCGATTGCTCAGGATTTATACCTCCTCACTTCTGTTTAGTTTGGTCCTAGCCTGTTATCACTTCTCCATTTTGTCTTTCTAGCTTCACACTGAATTTTAATTTCTAAACCTCTCCTTGGGTGTCTGTCTGTCCCTGACTGATTGGCACTTCCCAGCCGCCTTCTATTCAGGAGACTGTGGGCTAGCTCAGTGGACTAGCCTAAGTGACAATTTAAGCTAGGGAAAGGGAGAACTTACCAAAACATGTTCATTGGAGAGGAAAATGATACAGAAAATAAAAATAATAATTCTCTGTCATTAGTCAAAACGTTCTTTCAAAAGCCCCTTACGTTGTTCGACAATTGAGACATAACTGAATCTACTGAACATATTTAAAGGTTATAGAGAGCCTAGAGTTTGGGACAGAAATAAATGAGATAAAATAAACAAAAAAGAGACTTTTGCCCTTTGCCTTGATCCAAATGCTAAAATGCTAGTTAGAAACGCCATACAAATATATTAGGCTGTATGTCATTAGAAGAAACCTAAAATATTATTGTGTTTACTGTTAAAAATTACTTGTAAAATTTTGAGCTTGCTTTTATAACTCTAAACACAAGTGAAGTTCAATGTAAAAATATACATTTCCTTCTAAATATCAGCCAGTTAATCATATATGTATATAAATATGGAAAATATGCTTCTCTCTCTTTTTATTTAAATTAAATTCTTCAGGACTAAATAAAATTTAAGGAAGAGTTGCTTATGGCATCATTGCCCCTACTTTCCTGCCTCCATCCAATCTCCATATTATTCCTACACTAGTCTTATGTTTTCCAACATTACAGATTACTCAATTCACAATATGCAGAGGTCAAATTAGTATATTGTCAACCTCATGTTTGTTTTTTTTTTGTTTTGTTTTTACTCTGGATGACGCATTTGGCATGAGTAACTCTCATAAGTGATTAATGATGGCTCCATACAGGCCAGTCATTTAATGCTTTATTTGGACTTTATTTTTGTTGTTGTGACATTTCAACCAATCATAAAATGTCACAGATGAAATTAAAGCAAACTAAGATTATATAGCTTAACAATTTTATTTAGTTTTGGGCCATATTAAGATGCCTTTGTTTATACAGTTTTCTCCTACAATGAGTTTTATAATTGATATCTTAAAATAGTAAATGTAACTCAATGTATCATAACTTACTTAAATTGGATGTGGATAAAATGTGTAAACATATGCTTGGCAAAAGTGTGCGCAGTTTTATGTTGTAAGATTAAGTAATATATTGTAATTCATATACACATTTCTAGAAAAGAAAATATTAAAGCAAATAATTTATTATACAAAGCACTTATCTGTAGACGGTTTTCAATAGATGGTTGTTCTCTTCTTACCAGCCCATAACTATAACTTGCTTTGGTTTATGTTAACAGATATTAAAGCCACTTGAATGTAAGAATATTGATATTATACCTGAAAAATATAAAATATTTTTCTTATAAAAGACTGAATTATTTTAAAGTCTTCAAAGTTGTCTACTAATTTATGTTATTGTCATTAAATAATGACCTTATCATTAAATAAGTGACCTTACTCTAAGAGGTTAAGTGTTACTTGACAGCCTTTTTAATTATTTCAAAACGATAAGAGATATATTTCCATATTTCCAGAAATAATGTTATTCTTATAAGAAGTATTATTTTAAAATATCCATTGCAAGTAAGCTAAAAGAATAAATTAAGAAAACATTGACATTGTGAGAATTTATGGCTTATTCTGCTTGAAGCATTGGATTGTGATTTGAGTTTACTAGGAAAATATCCCAAATATCCTCCTTTTCTTCCTTTATTTTACATAGTACTGGCCAATTAGAAAAACCAAACAGAAATCTTTATGCTGCTAAGTGAAATAAGTGTTTGTACTTGTGACTCAAGTTTGTAGTAATGTGCTTTACTTTGGAATTTAAGAGTTTGGTTGTGCAAGAGAGGATATGTGCCAATTATGCCTGCAGAAAGGGGCAAGTGTGAGAAATCTGCCCCCAATGCCATGGAAATCTCTCTCTCTCTGTGTCTCTCTCAATCTCTTTTTGGGAAAAAAGAAAGACAAAGAAAACTATGGAGACAAAGAGAAAGGGTTTAGGTTTGCATGTGTGCTCATGAAGTCTATCAATAGAAACAGGAACGTGGGGAAGTCAGAGAGATGTATGGATAAAAGGAAGAAAGGTAAACATTATGTCTGGGGCTTTTGTGTCATGATGAATTCCTCCCTACAAGAAGAGTTGGCTGGAAGCCCTGGGTAAAGCCGCTTCCATTTCCAGCCTCCTTTTCACTTATCTCTACTATTGAGTTTATGGTTAATTATTTTTACAAATCATTTCCCTCTTGCCCTCTTCCCTACAAATCAGTTGCTAAGTGACTGGGAGATAGAGTGACCTCCGAATTTATTCTGCTCATTATATCGTTAGATTTTTCCATATCACTTAAGGGATGGATTTGTTCATGTAAGTTCAGCACCTCTCCAGGATTCAAGATGACATTTCACCTAATTAATAGCCCCTATTGGCCTAGTTATTTTGAGGATGTGTAATTAAAGCAATGATACTACTTGTTCAGAGGAATTAAGGTTTCATTTTGCCTTTTAAATTAATTGCCCAAAGTGTTTTTTTTTTTTTTTTTTTTTGCTTAAGGCTTATTATTATGCCCATATGTGTTATGATAAACATATTTTGAAAGGCCATCCTTGCAAAAATTTAAAATGTTGAACTTTTAAGATTTAAAAATAAGCCTAGGCCGGGCGCGGTGGCTCACACCTGTAATCCCAGCACTTTGGGAGGCCAAGGCGTGCGGATCACCATCCTGGCTAACACAGTGAAACCCTGTCTCTACTAAAAATACAAAAAATTAGGCGGGCGTGGTGGCGGGCGCCTGTAGTCCCAGCCACTCGGGAGGCTGAGGAGGCAGAGGTTACGGTGAGCTGAGATGGCGCCACTGCACTCCAGCCTAGGTGACAGAGTGAGACTCCATCTCAAAATAAATAAATAAATAATAAGCCTATATATGTACAATATTTTAATCTAATGGGAATTCCTTAAAGGCACTAATTTTGGCCTTTTATTTTTGAATTGTTTATTTTTGTTCACGAAGTCCTCAGTATAGTGCCTCACTCAGAATAGATACTGTTAAATATTTATAGAATTATTCATTGAATCAGTGTGATGGTAATTGGAATAAACTTTCTTTTAAAAATGTTTAATATTAAACATGACTATACATATAAATAATTCTACTTGTCTTTATACGTAATTCTAAATAAAAATCAGAATGATTTTGTGGACAACATTCCATTGCTATTTTTAATTTGAGGTTTGCAGTCAATATGTATTTATCTTCTGTGATGTGAACTGTTATTTACTGATCTATCAAAATTATATATATATAAGCATATATATAGCATTTACCATATATGAGATAATGTATTTTATGCTTTACAAATAGGTATCTTATTAATGAGGAATCATTAAGGAAAAAAATACCATCTTTTCTTTCCAGTAACTATTTAGAAAAAAAGACCATGTATAATTCACATGTGTACATATACAAACCTAGCAATGATTAAAGATGTGGAGAATACAAGGATGTTACATGCTGAGTATTCTGTGTGTCGGATGATGGCTGTGGTGATGGTATATAGGGTTTCTTGCAGTAACCAAGGAGCTGAGTTGTATGCCACTTAATAGGTATAATGACAAAATGCATTGAGAAATGTTGAAGGAAAAGATATAACTAGGCAAAAAATAATAGTTTGGATACTTCACCTGTGTAAATGGTTTTTGTGATTGTTAGTGAAACCTGAATTGGTAGTATCTGTTGAACCAATTTAAGAATATTTTATTAATTTTACAAATTATAAGGATGACAGAAAAAATCTTATTTCTCTATATTAATACAATTCTGTATAGAATGTTTTAGAAAAATAAGTGAAATACTTGTGTCTAGGTTCAGGCTCCAAAATACATGAATTTTAGGAAGAACTAGGGGAGAAAATGTCAATTCCTGAGAGGCAGTTTTTAAGATGTTTCAAGTGTCTGCTGGCCAAATTTTGGTGAGAAATGTAATGTGTGTTTAATGAATAGCATTTGGGCATTTAGATCTGACTCCTTATTGCCTCATGGATGAGATGTATAAATTTTGAAAGTTTCCTAACCATTTACCATTTAGACCTCTGGTTACTCTATGAAAATAAGTTGCTTATGTGTTTACTATGTTTTCTTTTAGTTCAAAATATCTGAATCTGTTATTCTTTCACATGCTGTAATAATATTTCACCTTATTAAAAGTATGCATTTTTCATTATGAAACAAACATACATAAAAGTACAGAGTTATTAATGTGCATATTTCTATCTATATTTTCTAAAACTATATTTGTAACTATATTTGTTTTAAAAGATTGGGGACATATTGTAATACTCTTTTGTTACCAATTTTTTCCATTTTACAATATATTATGAACATGTATCTGTGTCATAATTTATAAATAGCCAAGTGGAATTATGTTCTAACAATAATTACTTCATCATTTTCTTTTTATTGAACATTTAGTGTTTCTATTATTTTATTATAAATAATGCTGTGGTAAACATTATTAGGGATTAATCTTATGGATTAAAATATAGATATTTGATTACTTCTTTAGTAGAAGTTCTTAGGTATGGCATTGCTATTTAAATCTTAAATACGTTGTTTTTCTTTCAACTTTTTCTGTTATGGCAAAATACACAGAACATAAAATTTGCCATCTTCACCATTTTTAATTGTACAATTGAGTAGTGTTAAGTACATTGATCATGTGCAACTATCACCAACAATAGCATGTCGGAATTTCCTTCCTTTTTAAGGGTGAATACTTTTCCATTGTGTGTATATATGTGTGTGTATATATATATATGTATGACATTTTGCTAATCTGTTCATTCCTGGATGGACATTTGAATTGCTTTCATGTTTTAGCTAGTGTGAATAATGCTGCTATGAAGACAGGTGTACAAATATCTTTTTGAGACCCTGCTTTCAATTCTTTTGGGCATATAACCAGGCATGGAATTGCTGGATTATACGGTAATTCTATTTTTCATTTTTTAAGGTACAGCTGTGCTGTTTTCCAGGGTGGCTGTACTAATTTTCATTTTCACCAATAGGGCACAAGGGTTCATATCTCTCCACATCCTCAACAACACTTGTTATTTTCTGTAGTTTTGTTTGTTTGGTTTTTAATTTTTTTTGAAATAATAGCCATCCCAATGGATGTGAGATGGTAACTTGAATACTTGAATAGTTTTTCTTTTTGAGACGGAGTCTCACTCTGTCGCCCAGGCTGGAGTGCAGTGGCACAATCTCGGCTCACTGCAACCTCTGCCTCCCGGGTTCAAGCGATTCTCCTGCCCCAGCCTCCTGAGTAGCTGGGACTACAGGTGAGCACCACCACGCCCAGCTAATTTTTTGTATTTTTAGTAGAGATGGGGTTTCACCATGTTGGCCATGATCGTCTTGATCTCCTGACCTCATGATCCATCTGCCTCAGTCTCCCAAAAATGCTGGGATTACAGGCATGAGCCACTGTGCCCTGCCAACTTGAATATTTTTTAAAAAAATTATTTAGTGTTAGTTGCTACATATTTTGGATTTGAATTTCTTTTTATCTGTATTATTTGAAAATATTTTCTCCCACTTCGTAGGTTGCCTTTTCACTCTATTGACAGTATCCTTTCATGCACAAGTTTTAAATTTTTATGAAGTCCAATTTGTCTATTTTTGCTTTTGTTGCTTGTGTCTTTCATGTTATATCCAAGAAATCATTGACAATCCAATATTGTGAAGGTTTGTTCTATGTTTTCTTATAATAGTTTGATCGTTTTTGCTCTTACGTTTAGATCTTTGATCCATTATTAGTTAACTTTTGCGTTTGTTGTTAGGTAAAGGTCCAACTTCATTTGTTTGCATGTGAATATACAGTTTTCCCAGTACTGTTTGTTGAAAAGACTGTCCTTTCACCATTGGATGGTCTTGGCATCCTGGTTGAAAATTAATTGATTGTTTATGCCAAGGTTTTTTCTGGGGTTCCTATTCTATTTCATTGGTCTATACATCAGTCTTTATGCTAGTACCACACAGTTTTGATTATTGTAGCTTTGTAGTAGGTTTTGAAATCAGGACGTGTGGGTCCTTCCGTTTTGTTCTTTTTTCAAGATTGTTTTGTCTACTTAAGTCTCCTTGAGACTTCATATGAATTTTAGGGTGGATTTGTCTGTTTTTGCAAAAATCAATGTGATTCTGATAAGGATTGCATTGAGTTTGCATATAGCTTTGGCTAGTATTGACATCTTAACAAAATTAAGACATCCAATCTATGAACATGAGATGTCTTTCTATTTTTTATGCCTTTTAAAAACACATTTCAGTATTTTTTTCTTTAGTTTTCATTGTACAAGTGTTTTTCCTTCTTGGTTAAGTCAATTCCTAAGTATTTCATTCTTTCTGATGCTATTGTAATTTGAAATGTTTTCATAATTTCCTTTTCAGATTGTTCATTGTTAGTGTATAGAAATGCAATTGATTTTTGTGCGTTAACTTTGTATCCTGCTGCTTTGCTGAATCTGTTTATCAGTTCTAACAGTTTTTTTTTTTTTTAAGGAATCTTAAGGGTTTTCTATGTAGAAAATCAGATTATCTGTGAACAAAGATAATTGTACTTTTTCCTTTCAGATTTGGATGCCCTTTCTTTATTTCCTTCTTTCCTGTTTTTTTCCCTAATTGCTCTGGCTGAAACTTGTAGAAATTTGTTGAATAGAAGGCGTAAAAGTGAACATCCTTACCTTGTTCCTGATGTTAGAGGAATATCTTTTGCTCTTTCACAATTGAGTATGATGTTCACGATGAGTTTTTCATATATGGTTCTTATTGTGTTGAGATAGTTTCATTCTATTTTTAGTTTGTTGAGTGCTTTTTAAAATCACGAAAGGGTGTTGAATTTTGTCAAATGGTTTTTCTGTATCAATTGAAATAATCACATAATGTTTTCCTTCATTCTATTAATGAGATATACTACATAGATTGATTTTTGTATGTTGACCCATCCTTGCATTCTAGCAATAAATCTCACTTGGTCATAGTATATAATCCTTTTAATGTGTTGCTAGTATTTTGTTGCTAAGAGTTTGTCAATATTTTGTTGAGGATTTTCCCATCAATATTCACAGGGATGTTGGTCTGTGGTTTTATTTTCTTGTAATATCTTTGTCTGGCTTTTGTTTCAGGGCAATGTTGGTCTCATAGAATGAGTCTGTAAGTGTTCCCTCCTATTCAATTTTTAGGGAAAGTTTGAAAATAATTGGAGTTAGTTCTTCTTTGTATGGTAGAATGGTAGAATTGACCAGTGAAGCCATCAGGTCCAGGGCTTTTTCTTTGTCAGGATGTTTTTGATTATTGATTTAATTTCCTTGCTAGTAACAGGTCTATTCAGATTTTGTGTTTTTTAAATTGAGTCTGTATTAGTAGATTTTGTGTTTCTAGGAATTTGTCCATTTCATTTAGTTTAACCAATTTGTTGGCATACAATTAATCACAGTAATCTCTTATTGTCCTATTCCTTTTTTTAGAATTTGTAGTAATGTCCCCACTCATATATCCACTTTCATTTCTGATTTCAGGAATTTGAGTCCTTCTTCTTTATCTTACTAAATCCAGCTAAAGATTTGTCAATTTTGTTAATCTTTTTAAAAAACAAACTTTCGATTTCAACAATTTTCTTTTTTGCTTTTCTATTCTCTATTTTGTTGGTCTCTGCTCAAATCTTTGTTATTTTCTTCCATCTGTCAGGTGTGAGTTTAATATGTTCTTCTTTTTCTAGTTCCTTAAGTTGCAAAGTTAGGTTGTTATTCAAGATCTTTCTTTTGTATTGTAAGCATTTGCAGCTCTAAATTTCTCCCTTAGCATTGCTTTTGTGGTGGCTTATAGGTTTTGTTATGTTGTATTTTCATTTTAATTCATCTCCTAGTATTTTATAATTTCCCTTATGATTTCTTATTTGATCCATTGGTTGTCTAAAAGTGTTTTTATTAATTTCTACAAATTTCTGAATTGTTAAGTTTTTCTCTGTTATTGGTTTCTAACTTCATACTGTTGTGACCAGAGAAAATAGTGTATTATATCTTGGACTAACATATGGCCTATTCTGGAATATGTCCCATATGCACTTGAGAATAATGTATATTGTTTTGTTTTGAGGAAGACGGTTCTGTATACGTCTATTAGCTATTGTTCATTTATTGTGCTGTTCAAGTTCTCTATTTCCTTACATATAATTTGTATTTGTATGGTTGTTATATTTACTATTTAGAATAGCATGTTGAAGTCTCCAACTGCTGTCGTACATCTGTCAATTTCTCCTTCCAGTCTTGTGAATTTTTGCTTCCTATATTTTGATGGTCTATTATTAGGTGAATAAATATTTATAATTGTTATATCTTCTTTTATATTGAATGCTTTATTAATACAGTGTCCTGTTTGTCTCTTGTAAACTTTTTTTGATTTAAAGTTACTATGTCTGATGTTAGTATAACCATCCCTGTTCTCTTTATGGTTACTATTTGCATAGAATATCCTTTTTAGTTTGTTTTCAAGACAGGGTCTCACTTTGTTGCCCAGGCTGGAGTGCAGTGGTGTAATAATGGCCCATTGCAGCCTTGAATTCCTGGCTCAAGTGAGCCTCCTGCCTCAGTCTCCTGAGTAGCTAGGAATACAGGTGTGCACCACCATACCCAGCTAATTTTATAATTTTCTTTTTGTACAGACAAGGTCTTGATATGTTGCCCAGGCTGGTCTTGAACTCCTGACCTGAAGAGATCCTCCCACCTCAGCCTCCCAAAGTGCTAGATGCACAAATATATTTTTCCATCCTCTGACTTTCAGTCTATTTCTGTCTTTGGATCTAAAGCAAATCTCTTGTAGATAGCATATAGTTGGATGGTGTTTTTTTTTAAATCCATTCTGCCCATCTGTCTTTTGATAGAATAATTTAATCTACTTACATTTAAAGCAATTACCAAGAAGGAGGAACCTCTGACATTTTGGTATTTGTTTTCTGTATGAGTCAGAGCTTTTTTGTCCCTCATTTCCTGCATTACTGTCTTTTTTTCTTTCTTTCTTTTGTACTAAAACATTTTAATTCCCTTCTGATTTTCTTTTGTATAGATTCTATAACTGTTTTTTGTGTGTGTCTAGCATGGGAAATACATTTAATATGTTGAAGTTGTAGCACACCGATTTGAATTTATACCAACTTAACTTCAGTAACATACAAACTCTGCTTTTTTCCAGCTTTGTCCTTAATCCCTTTATTTAGTTATTGATGTTATAAATTACATTTACATTGTGTGTGTCCAAAAACAAGCAGTTCTTCTCAGTGCATTAGCCTTTTAAATTATGTAGAAAGCAAAGAGTAGAATTACAAACGATTATTGCAATAATACTAACTTTTATAATCATCTTTATATTTTCCTTTACTGAGTTTTTACTTCCTCATATAGTTTTGAGTGTCCTTTCATTTTAACCCGAATGACTTTATTTAGCATTTCTTGCAAAGCAGGTCTAGTGGTAGTGAATTCTTTCAGCTTTTATCTGGAAATGTCTTAATTTCTTTCCTACTTTTGAAAGACAGTTTTGTTAAACATTAGATTCTTGGTTGACACTTTTTTTCTTTTAGCACTTTGAATATATTAGCCCACTCCCTTCTGCCCTCCAAAGTTTCTGATTAGAAATCTGCTAATAATCTTATTAAGAATCTCTTGTATGTGCTGAATCACTTCTTTCTCACTGCTTTCAATATTCTCTCTTTGTCTTTGGCTTTCAACAGTTTAATTTTAATGTGTCTTAGCTTGGGGTCTTTTTGATTCATCCAACTTGGCATTTGTTGAGCTTCTTAGGTGTTTATATCTTTCATCAAACTTGGGAAGTTTTGGCAATTATTTCTTTATATAATCTTTCTACCCCTCTCTCTCTCTTCTTCTTTTGAAACTCCACAATGTGTAAGTTGGTTCACTTAATGGTGTTCCACAGGTTGCTTAGACTTTGTTTACTTTTTCTCAATCCTTCTTTCTGTTCTTCATAATCAATAATTTTTATTGTTCTGTCTTCAAGTTCATTGATTCTTTACTCCGCTGCTCAAATCTTCCTTGGATTTTGTCTCATGAATTTTTTTCACTTCACTTCTTGTACTTTTCAGCTCTAGAATTTCTTTTTTTTCCTTTTTAGGATTTTTCTTTATTAATATTTTTATTGTTAATATGTTATTTTCTTGACTTTTTCCATGTCTTTCTTCAGTTCTTTGAGCATCTTTGAAAGAATTGTTTTAAAGTCTTTATCTAATAGTTTTGCCATCTGGCCTTTCTCAGGGATCGTTTTCTGTCTATTTTTTTCTTTGACTGGGCCATACTTCCCTTTTTTTTGTATGACTTGTGACTTTTGTTGAAAACAATGTAATTCCTTTTAAAGTTTTTAATTTTCATGAGTACATGAGACATAGGTGTACATGAGATATTTGATATAGGCATACAATGCATACAAATCACATCAGGGTAAATAGGGTATCCATCACCTCAAGCATTTATCCTTTGTGTTACAAATAATGCAATTATAAATACTTTTAGTTTCCTTTAAATGTATTATATAATTATTATTGAACATTAAATTATTATTTAACCAGATTTTTCAATTTTTTTCTAATAGAGTCATTTGAGCTCCTTATATATTCTGTTCTTAATATTTTGTCAGATAGATAGTTTGCAAATATTTTCTCCCATTCTTTGGGTTATCTCTTCACTTCATGGACTGTTTCCTTTGCTGTGGAGGAGTTTTTAACTTGTTATCCTATTTGTCTATTTTTGCTTTGGTTGCCTATTCTTGTGGGGTATTACTCAAGAAATATTTGCCCAGTTGAATGTCCTGGAGAGTTTCCTCAAAGTTTTCCTATAGAACTTTTATAGTTTGAGATCTTACATTTAAGACTGTAATCTATTTTGATTTGAATTTTGTTTATTGTGAGAGATTAGGGTCTAGTTTTATTCTGCTGCATATAGATATCCAGTTTTCTCAGCACCATTTATTGAAGAGACTGTTCTTTCCCCAATGTATGTTCTTGGCAGCTTTGTTGAAAATGAGTTCACTGTAGATGTATGGATTTGTTTATGGGTTCTCTCTTTTGTTCCATTGGTCTGTGTGTCTATTTTTATGCCAGCACCATACAGCTTTGGTTACTATAGCTCTGTAATATAATTTGAAGTCAGGTAATGTGATTCCTCCAGATTTGCTCTTTTGGCTTAGGACAGTTTTGGCTACTCTGGGTATTTTGTGGCTCCATATACATTTTAGGATTGTTTTTCCTGTTTCTATGAAGAATGTCATTGGTACTTTGATAGGAAATGAATCATATCTGTAAATTACTTTGAGTAGGGTATAGACATTTTAACAGTATTGATTCCTCCAATACATAAACATTGACTATTTTTCCATTTTATTGTGTTCTCTTCAATTTCTTTCATCAATGTAAAAACTGAAAATTTGAATCTACTAATATGATAACTATGGAAATCAGATTCTCCTTCTATCCCATCGTTTGGTGTTTTTAAATTTTGTTTTGTTTTGTTTCTGATTGGTGTGGGCTTTCTTCATACTGAGGATTAGCCTAGAAATTGCGAGCCTTCAATAGACTCCAGAGTTCCAAAATAGTTACCTCATGCAAATTCTGTCAGTCAGTGCAATTGTTGTCTAGGTAGGGAGGCAGATTACTGGTGCTTCCTACTTTACCTTTTATTCATTAACAGTGTTTTAAATTTTATATACGTGAATATATCAGTACTGTCATTTTCATGTGCTTCTTAAACATTGCTTTAGAAATGTATCCATATTGTTACTTTTAGATCCAGTTTATTCACTTCAAGTCTTGTATTTTCTTTCATGAATACATTTCTCTCATGGTAGGTTGTTAGTTTTGTTGACTTTTTGCTATTAAAAACTGAGATATAATGAACACGATCTCTCCTTGCATTTTGTGTCAAGTTTCTCAGTGTAGATACATACAAGTGGAACCATTGATTTGTTTAGTTTACATACCTTCAACCTTACCAACTATTGTCAGTTTGTTCTTTAATATTGTTGTATAGGAACAAGCAATTAGAGTCTTATATACTAACTATTGTATTAATCTTATTTCCCTATAAAGTTGACAACATTAGGTATTATCAGATACTATTGATTTGTCACCAGAAATTCTTAATTATTTTATTGGTTAAAATAATTGGTGGTTGCTATTGCAATGTCTATCTAAACAATCCCGCAAACAGGGACAATTTGACTTCCTCTTTTCCTAATTGAATACCCTTTATTTCCTTCTCCTGCCTAATTGCCCTGGCCAAAACTTCCAACACTACATTGAATAGGAGTGGTGAGAGAGGGCATCCCTGTCTTGTGCCAGTTTTCAAAGGGAATGCTTCCAGTTTTTGCCCATTCAGTATGATATTGGCTGTGGGTTTGTCATAGATAGCTCTTATTATTTTGAGATATGTCCCATCAATACCTAATTTATTGAGAGTTTTTAGCATGAAGGGTTGTTGAATTTTGTCAAAGGCCTTTTCTGCATCTATTGAGAGAATCATGTGGTTTTTGTCTTTGGCTCTGTTTATATGCTGGATTACATTTATTGATTTGCGTATATTGAACCAGCCTTGCATCCCAGGGATGAAGCCCACTTGATCATGGTGGATAAGCTTTTTGATGTGCTGCTGGATTCGGTTTGCCAGTATTTTATTGAGGATTTTTGCATCAATGTTCATCAAGGATATTGGTCTAAAATTCTCTTTGTTTGTTGTGTCTCTGCCCGGCTTTGGTATCAGGATGATGCTGTCCTCATAAAATGAGTTAGGGAGGATTCCCTCTTTTTCTATTGATTGGAATAGTTTCAGAAGGAATGATACCAATTCCTCCTTGTACCTCTGGTAGAATTCAGCTGTGAATACATCTGGTCCTGGAATTTTTTGGTTGGTAAGCTATTGATTATTGCCACAATTTCAGATCCTGTTATTGGTCTATTCAGAGATTCAGCTTCTTCCTGGTTTAGTCTTGGGAGAGTGTATGTGTCGAGGAATTTATCCATTTCTTCTAGATTTTCAATTGTATATCTAGAAAACCCCATTGTCTCAGCCCACAATCTCCTTAAGCTGATAAGCAACTTCAGCAAAGTCTCAGGATACAAAATCAATGTACAAAAATCACAAGCATTCTTATACACCAATAACAGACAAATAGAGAGCCAAATCATGAGTGAACTCCCATTCACAATTGCTTCAAAGAGAATAAAATACCTAGGAATCCAACTTACAAGGGACATGAAGGACCTCTTCAAGGAGAATTACAAACCACTGCTCAATGAAATAAAAGAGGATACAAACAAATGGAAGAACATTCCATGCTCATGGGTAGGAAGAATCAATATCGTGAAAATGGCCATACTGCCCAAGGTAATTTATAGATTCAATGCCATCCCCATCAAGCTACCAATGACTTGCTTCACAGAATTGGAAAAAACTACTTTAAAGTTCATATGGAACCAAAAAAGAGCCCGCATCGCCAAGTCAATCCTAAGCCAAAAGAACAAAACTGGAGGCATCACGCTACCTGACTTCAAACTATACTACAAGACTACAGTAACCAAAACAGCATGGTTCTGGTACCAAAACAGAGATATTGATCAACGGAACAGAACAGAGCTCTCAGAAATAACGCCGCCTATCTACAACTATCTGATCTTTGACAAACCTGAGAAAAATAAGCAATGGGGAAAGGATTCCCTATTTAATAAATGGGGCTGGGAAAACTGGCTAGCCATATGTAGAAAGCTGAAACTGGATCCCTCCCTTACACCTTATACAAAAATTAATTCAAGATGGATTAAAGACTTAAACGTTAGACCTAAAACCATAAAAACCCTGGAAGAAAACCTAGGCATTACCATTCAGGACATAGGCATGGGCAAGGACTTCATGTCTAAAACACCAAAAGCAATGGCCAAAATTGACAAATGGGATCTAATTAAACTAAAGAGCTTCTGCACAGCAAAAGAAACTACCATCAGAGTGAACAGGCAACCTACAAAATGGGAGAAAATTTTCACAACCTACTCATCTGACAAAGGGCTAATATCCAGAATCTACAATGAACTCAAACAAATTTACAAGAAAAAAGCATACAACCCCATCAAAAAGTGGGTGAAGGACATGAACAGACATTTCTCAAAAGAAGACATTTATGCAGCCAAAAAACACATGAAAAAATGCTCATCATCACTGGCCATCAGAGAAATGCAAATCAAAACCACAATGAGATACCATCTCACACCAGTTAGAATGGTGATCATTAAAAAGTCAGGAAATGACAGGTGCTGGAGAGGATGTGGAGAAATAGGAACACTTTTATACTGTTGATGGGATTGTAAACTAGTTCAACCATTGTGGAAGTCAGTGTGGTGATTCCTCAGGGATCTAGAACTAGAAATACAATTTGACCCAGCCATCCCATTACTGGGTATATACCCAAAGGGCTATAAATCATGCCGCTATAAAGACACATGCACACGTATGTTTACTGCAGCACTATTCACAAAAGCAAAGACTTGGAACCAACCCAAATGTCCAACAATGATAGACTGGATTAAGAAAATGTAGCACATATACACCATGGAATACTATGCAGCCATAAAAAATGATGAGTTCATGTCCTTTGTAGGGACATGGATGAAATTGGAAAACATCATTCTCAGTAAACTATCGCAAGAACAAAAAACCAAACACCGCATATTCTCACTGATAGGTGGGAATTGAACAATGAGAACACATGGACACAGGAAGGGGAACATCACACTCTGGGGACTGTTGTGAGGTGGGGGGAGTGGGGAGGGATAGCATTAGGAGATATACCTAATGCTAAGTGACGAGTTAATGGGTGCAGCACACCAGCATGGCACATGTATACATATGTAACTAACCTGCACATTGTGCACATGTACCCTAAAACTTAAAGTATAATAATAATAAAATTAAATTAAAAAAAAATCCCGTTGTCTTCAGTGGAGAACAGTTTGTTTTTTTCAATTCATATGCCAATTTTAAAAATTTCATTTCATTTCCAGGGCACTATTGAATAGAAACAATGATGGCAGACATCTTTATATTTTATTAACTCTGAGAGGGAATGCCTCTTTTTCTTGTTTTCATCATTAAATATATTTGTTGCTTTTGATAGAAAACTCTTACCCAGTTATGAAAAATGTCTCTTTTTCTAGTTGGTGAAATATATGTGTGTGTTTTAACCATGAATAGATTTGAAATGATATCAAATTATTTTCTCTATCTACTGAATATGACAAGCATTTTTCTCTTTCAATGTGTTAAATATATTGAATTATATTACTAGATATTCTCAATTTGCCACATGCTTGTATACTTGGGATAAACTCTACTTGGTTTTCTGTATTATTTTTTCCTAACATATAATTTTGGTTGATAATTTAAAAAATTTTTTCACCTGTGTGTTCATAAGATTATACTATAATTTTCTTGTCTTATATTATCTTTGTATGATAGTTTATGAACCTCAACAAATTAATAGGAGGATTTCTCACTTTTTTGTTATTTTATAACAGTTTGTATAAAAAGCAAGAGATACTTATATGTGTTAAAATCTCTCACTGTGATCGTGAATTTTTCAGTTTTCTTTGTAGTCTTATAATTGTTTTAATATTTGCTTTATACATTTTGAGGTAATGCTAAGTGCATATAAGTCCAAGACTGTTATATTTTCTTGGGGAGTTTCTCTTTTGTCATTAAGTAATGACTATTGTAATTCTTAATAATACTTTTTGCCTTAAAGGCTATTTTGTTAATATAAGATACTAGCTGTCTTTGTTTTAAATATTTTTTTATGTGGTAGGGGTATCTATCCCTTACCACTTAAAAATCTCTTTCAACTGCTCTGTGTTATGGCTTAGTCATGATAGCTTATAGCTTAATTTTTTTCTTTAATTCCATTTAATATAATAGTCACTGACTTCTCACTTTTACTGCTTTTCACTGCCTTTTGGGTTTTACGGTTATTGTAGAATTGTTTGTGTTGACTTCTTGTTATATTCCATCTCAGCAGTTCTGACTTTCCAAAATAATGGAAAGAACATTTTTTTATAATTTTAAGAAAAATATCTGAGAGTGCTACAATCTCAGATCAGCTCACATAGACTATGACTTGTGTAACCCACTGCCATTTCCCTATCTACAATTTAAGCCATGCATAGTGTCTACTGTTTAGTAAAAAGAAAAAGAATTGGGAAATTCCTGTGATATAATTTCCTAACAAGAGTAATCTCATTGGAGTTGGAAGAAGGAAAGAAATAATGACAAAAAGCTGTTCTGCAGTGCCCCAGAAGTCCTTAAACATGGCTGGATTTACAAAACTGAAGTTGTTACCATTCTGAGGTTCCTCTTTTGTTTCCATTCAGATTCCACACATTATTTCTCATATTTGTATGCTGTCTATGTCTATGCTTACCATATTACTGGATCATTATAGTATTGGGAATAATTTGTTGTACTAGCTATCTTGATTGGTGTCCCTTTCTCTCATTGGTGATAACTCTAATGTTAATTAATTTTCTTCCCACTGGTTGCAAATCATACTATTTTGTGTCATCAAAATTAAAGAATTTTACTTCTATCTTGTTATATGAACAATATTTTAAGAAACATCTAAGTTTTAGATGTAAAACTATGGAGATATTATTTATGATAAATTAGATATTATTTTAGAAATTATTTTGTGCATTTATATACTTATGGTTGGAGACATTAAATTAGTTTGGCCTTTCTATCGAGGCTAATGGTATACTTCTGGTTCTTTGTCAGTTAGCATGCTCTAAATCAGAGGTTGGCAAACTTTTTCTGTAAAGGCCAACTAATAAGTATCTTAGGCTTTATAGCTTATGCAGTTCCTCCCACGATTACTCAGTTTTGCCACTGTAATGTGAAAGCAGCCATCGACAATTTATAAACTAATGGATGGCTATGTTCCGATACAATTTTATTTATTAAAACAGGTGATTAACTGAATTTGACTGATGGACCATAACTTGCTGCCTCCTGCTCTAAGTGATAGCACATCTACTTAAGAATTTGACAGTATGTTAAAGTGAGCATATGCACAGTTCTTATTAGAAAATTAAATTTAATTCTATTTTCTACTGCAGCCCCTGAAAAGATAATTACTTGTTTCAAGGCATATTTTTCATCTGGTCTTTTGCATATTATAGGGAGAATCCTTTTGAACATGGAAGAGACAGAGTGTGTCTATGACAGCTTGCAAGCATATGTATGATACAAGAACACAAAGTCATTTTTAATCAGCAATGACTTTGTGTTCTTGTATCATACATATGCTTGCAGGCTGTTATAAAAGTCATTTATAGTAAATCTGCTATGTAATAAATACAAAATTTACTTATAAGTAATGACATCGTATACCAATTGAACTTAGAAACTGTTGGAACTTTTTTTTAATAATTAGTAGTTCATGATTTTTCCTTGTATATATTGCAGTTCAGTGACAAACCATGGAATCCTGGAGCTGCCCAGAAGAATTTGATTTTTGCATTTGTGAAGCTTCGTAAACCTCCTGTGGTTTAGTTGACACATCTCAGATACACAAGAATTTAAACATTGATCTAAGCTGTGAAAACACGTCATAGTTACATTATCTTACAGCAGCTGCTGTGCACCAATTCAGCCTAATAAATTCTTAAGTGTATTTCATTCATGCAACTTGGCCTATTGCTTTGTTTGGAGTATCCAGTAATTCCTATAGACATATAATAATGAGAAACTCAGTACAGTGTATAGCATAGCAAGAAATGCACATATGGGGCTTTTCCCAGAAGAACAACTAGTGATTGAAAGCACTAAACTCCCTAAATTAGCATCTCCTTCTCTTTCAAGCTACTTACAGGTCCTATATTGCACCAATATATTGTCACTAATTTCACTTTAGCATAATATTGAGATACCACCTTGATCATCTGTGTTGTTTCTATGCAATGGGCCAAATGCTCTCTGCCATGCTACCAGGAAAAACAATTAGCAAACAATTGTTTTTGTAATTTGCTGGGATTGTCATAGTAAACATTTTTTATCTTTTAAAGTGCCTTCCTAGAACAAAAAGGTTACGCAGTGACTTTGTAAATTTTTAGCTATGGTGTTACACTGGAGTCTTTGTAATGCAAACTAGGAAAGTTCAGGATGCCTGCTTTTCATAGCAAGATTATTCATTCATTAAAAGTTAAAACACATTGTTTGTTTCGGGGCGGGGGGTGCTGGATGTTATTATTTCCCACATGCCCACTTCAGCAGTACAGAAATGAAACGTCCCTGCTGGGTAGCATTTCTGAAGTCATTGTGCTTGGATTATTTCCTTCATATTTCTACTACTGCAAACTCCTTGCTCCTAATTTGTTAGTATCAAATGTATCGCAAATTCACAGGTTTCAATATGAGGAGATAATTTAAAAATGTAGATTTGTACTTTTAAAATTTGGTTCTTCTTTCATTCAGTAAACATTTTCTCAACATTATCTATATACCAACAATAGTGGTAGGCCCTGGGGTTGTGAAGATTAATAAAACATAGTCATTTTCCTTGAGAAGGTCTTAAATAGAATGGAAAAGACATACAAATGAATGGTTACAATACTATACGATATTCATAATAAAAGTAATGAACAAAGTGCTGTGAGAAGACTGAGGGAAAGATCAAAGAGTGACTGGAAGACTTCCCTGTTTAATGTATGCTGCAAGACAGTGAGCAACAGTGAAACAATGTATTTTGAATGCTGAAAATGAACAGTTTGAAAATAGAAATAAAATAAAAATACCATTTAAAATAATATCAAAACCCATGAATGCTTACAAATAAACCTTAAAGAAGAGTATAAGAACTATACCCCTTTGTACTATGTGAGTAAATACAAAGTACCTTTTTGGTAATTTCTTTCAAATATAATTGCCTCTTTAAAGCACAACTAATAGCAATGTTTTATGAGGTCTATAATGTGTATATAAGTAAAATATGTAACATCAATAGCTCAAAGGATTGGAAAGGAAAATGGAATTATACTATTATAAGTTTCTTAAACTATATGTGAAGCAGAATATTATTTGAAGCTGGATTATTATAAATTAAAAATGTAGGGTGTTAACTCTAGAACAACCACTAAAAAAAGAAGAAGAAAAAGACAATTTAAAGCTTCACAAAGAATATAGGAGAATATAGGAGAATATCTCCATGAACCTGGGGATAGGCACAAAGCCAAAAACAAGCTAATTATAAAAGGAAAATAAATGAAAAAATAAATTCATAAAATTAAAAATACTACTAATTTAAAAATAACATTAATAAGCTGAATATGCGAGCTGAAGGCTGAGAGAAAATATTCTTAATGCATGTCTCTAACAGAAGACTTTTATCTGGAATAGATAAAGCATTTCTGTAATTTGTAATATAAAGATAAAGCCTTCTCTCCATCCACAGTCCACTATCCATTGAGCAAAAGACTTGGAAAAGCACTTCACCAAGGAAGATAAATAAATGGCCAATAACATATAAAAATTTCTCAAAATTATTAGTCAGCATTATATTTTTAAACACTCACTAAAATGATTAAAATTTAGAAAACTGATTACATCAAATGTTGGCAGGGATGTGAAGCAACTGAATTTTCTTACATTGCTGCAGGAGATTGAAAATGGTTCTGGCAGCTTTTAAAAAGTTAAACATATTCCTTCAACCTAAGTGTTTATCAGCAGAAGAATGGATAAAGAAACTGTGGTACATACATATACACAATGGAATATTGTTAAAGCGTAAAAGAGAACGAGATCCTGTCATTTACAACAACATGGACAGAACTGGAGGACGTTATGTGAAGGGAAATAAGCCAAGCATGAAAAGACAAATGTTGCATGTTCTCACTCATATGTGGGAACTAAAGAAATTGATCTCATGGAGATAGAGTAGAATGATGATTACCAAAGGCTGGGAAGGGTAGTGGAGAGAAAGGAGTAAAGAGGGAATAGTTAATGGGTACTGAAATATAATCAGATTGAAGCAATAAGATTTAGTGTTCGGTAGGATGATTCTAGTTGACAATAATTTATTGTATATTTTAAAATAACTAAAAGAGTGGAATTAGAATGTTCCTAACACAAAGAAATTATAAATGCTTGAGGTGATGGATATCTCAATTACCCTGATTTAGTCATTACACATTGTATGCTTGTATTAAAATTTCACGTGTACCCCATAAATATGTATAGCTGTCATGTATCCATAAAAATTAGATATTAAAAAATTACACATAATATTATTCCTCAATCCAATAATTTCTTCTCTAGGTATTTTCCCTAAGAGAAATGAAAACATACTTATACAAAAAGACACGTTCATAAATGATCATAGCAGCATTATTATAATATCTAAAAAATAGAAACATCTCAACTATCCAAATGCAGAATCAATTAACAAGCTATGGTACATTTTTGTCAGCAATGGAAAGGGACAATTACTGATAAATACAGTAATGTGGATGAATACTAAAGACATTTTGCTGAGCAAAAAGAGCCCAATAAAACAGAATACATACTGTGTAATTTCATTTACATTAGTTCTAGGAGAATAACTAATTTATAATGAAAGAAGTTAGAACACTGTTTGGAGGGTGAGAAGTATTTTCCAAAAAAGGCACATGGGGTTTTCAGACTATTCTCTGTTCACTGAAATGTGTGTTTCAGGGATATATGCATTTTTCAAAATTCATCCACCTGTACGCTTAAGAATGGTTCATTTTGCTGTGTAAATTAGACTTGAATCAAAACTATTTTGTTAAAAAATTAAAACATTAACAAAGTAGTGGTTACTGTCTGGCAAAAATTATACATAAAATCCCTGGACATGCAATAAAATAACATCACAGGTTAAAATTTAAAGAGTAAATTGCTCCTTTTGTTTTGTTTTTTACTTACTGATTATAGTTAGTATTTTTTTCCTATAGAGAATTTATTTTCAAATATAACAAAAAATCTAAAATGGGAAAAGTTCTAGAATTTATTAATTCAGTAGTTTAATGGTTCCTTTTATCTTCCTGCTTTACAAACCTCAGCATTTCTCCTCAAGAGTATTTCCTATTAGTGGCTATTATGAGTGTTTGGTACATCATACCAAACGTGCATACACATCCATGCATACACAAGGCCCAGCAGATCACTGAAGGACCACTAATTCCTTGTATCACTTGACCTTTTTTCTGTAAAATATTTCAGACATATCCAATAATATATGTTTCATATGTTTAAATAATGTTTGATATGTTTCATAGGGTTTAAATAATGTAACAAACGTGTGTGAACCCCACTGCCCAGCTTCAAGAAGTAGACACAGCTAATGTCTTTGAAGCTCCCTGCATGCCCCTTCCCAGTGGCACTCCTCATCTCCCCAGGATAATTATCTCATCTCTTGGATTTTGCTTTTTTTATTCCTTTGCTTTCAAAAAACAGTTTTATCATACTAAAGCAATATTCTTAAATAAGATATTGTTTAGTTGTGCATATTTTCAAAATTTCATAAATGGATTAAGTATAACATAACAAAAAAAAGAGATGTTGTCATATTTGATACTTGTTTCACTATTCAACTATTTCATTGCTATATGGTATTCCACTAAAGGAAAATACCACAATTTATTTATTCATTGTTCTTTCTATGAATATTTGTTTTTTTTCCAGAGTTCATTTTTATTATTTATTGCGCTATTATAAAAATATTCTAATGAACTTTCTTGTACATGTATACTGGTATAAAAGCATAAGAGTTTCTCTAGGAATATGTGTAGATGTGGAATTATTGTGTTGTAGGCTATGCACAAGTTTACTAAATACTGGCATTTTCCCTCTAAATTTAGTTGTTCCAATTGCCACACCTATTAGTAATGTACAAATATTCAAATCAACCTCCTTTCAAATACTGAATATGTATTATGCTCTTCAGCTTTTGACAATTTGAAAGATATAAAATAGTATCCCAGTATGATTTTAAGGTACACATATATTTGTGAGCACTCGTATATTTCTTTTTTCATGAAATTCTTCAATTTTTTGGGTTTTATTTATATATTGGTCCTTTGTCTTTTCTTCTTGATTTTTAAGGAGCTTTTTATAGATTCTCAATAAATTTTTCACTGTTTATATGTATTTTGATTTTTATTTCAAACGTGTGGACTACTTTTTATACTAATTATCACATTTTAATACACAGATTATTAATTTTAATATAGTTTATTTTATTAATATATTTTTCAAAGCTTAGCATATATATTATTTACGATTTATTTCACAGAAACAGTCAACTATATTTTCTTCTATATTATTTAAAGTTTGGCCTTTCCTGAAATTTCTGATCTGTCTGGAATTATTTTTTGTGTACAATGTGAGGTAGGGATTGTCGAGAACGCTGGAGAGTCTGAGATGTTACCTTACTTGCAAGTTCATAAATTAGCCTTTGACAGTTTTATGAATATTGGCAGAAGATACAAGACTGCTAGGTCAGATACGAGGGTCTTTATTACTCAGAGCAATAGCAGCAGTTAGAATGTCAGAACTCATGTCAGTTCCTTGGGCCCCAGTTCCCATAGGATGATGTAATGTTCAGGTGACCTCAGCACACACAGTTGCATTATTGAAGAGAAACCTCAAGCTAAGGGAACCCAAATCTTTTGTAATGGGCAGTAATCATGCCTGACCTTTGCCCCAGAGAGCCCGCCCCATAGTCATTAGATCTACCCTTTTCTCCAGAAGGAGACACTACCTCTATCTTTCAAGGCTGTCTGCTATATAATCATCCTTAGCAAGATGGTCTGGAACAAACTAGTGTTTCTGTTTGCAAAACATGTGGAAATATGAGAGGGCCATAGAGAATTGCCTTCCAACAGGAATCTACTTTCTCCCCATCCCCATACAATGACTAATTGGGGTGGATCAGCATGATTTAATGCATAGTTTCTTCTTTCCTCAGATGTCTGCAGTGCTTACCTTGACATAATCAGGTTCCCATGTATGTCTCTGTCTGTTCTGGGCTCTGTATTCTATTAATTCATAGTCTATCATGACATCAATGCAACATATTTTTACTTATCACACCTTTATAATAGTTCTTGATCTCTGGCAGAATACTTCCCTCGCCGGCGCTAGGCAAACAGCCACTTGTTCTTCTTCAGGAATGTCTTATATATTCTTATCCTTTCAGCCTTCCTTAAATTTAAAAAACCTGCAGAAGTTCCAATGCAAAACATTTTTCCTTTCAATTCAGACCTTCCCTCTCAAATTATTTTGCTTCCTCCTACAGTATATTGAAAACTTCCTATAGTAAGCTTTATGCAGTGTCTCCAGTATGACTTCCCACTGTAGATAGGTCTAAATCTTGTTTCCTGTACTCTGCATGCTACATTTTAAGAACTGAAGTTCTGAGTGGCTGGCAAGATGGCTGGCAAATTGTCTGTGTTTGCAGATGACATGATTCTACATTTAGAAAACCCCATTGTCTCAGCCCCAAATCTCCTTAAGCTGATAAGCAACTTGAGCAAAGTCTCAGGATGCAAAATCAATGTGCAAAAATCACAAGCATTCCTATACACCAATAGTAGACAGAGAGCCAAATCGTGAGTGAACTCCCATTCACAATTGCTACAAAGAGAACAAAATACCTAGGAAAACAACTTACAAGGGATATGAAGGACCTTGAAGAGCAAGGAGAACTATGAGCCACTGCTCAAGGAAATAAGAGAGGACACAAACAAATGGAAAAACATTCCATGCTCATGGATAGGAAGAATCAATATTGTGAAAATGGCCATACTGCCCAAAGTAATTTATAGATCAATGCTATCCTCATGAAGCTACCATTGACTTTCTTCACAGAATTAGAAAAAACTACTTTAAATTTCATATGGAACCAAAAAAGAGCCCATAAAGCCAAGACAATCCTAAGCAAAAAGAACAATGCTGGAGGCATCATGCTACATGATTTCAAACTATACTACAAGGCTACAGTAACCAAAACAGCATGGTGCTGGTACCAAAACAAATATATAGACCAATGGAACAGATCAGAGGCCTCAGAAATAATGCCACACATCTACAACCATCTGATTTTCAACAAACCTGACAAAAACAAGCCATGAGGAAAGGATTCCCTATTTAATAAATGGTGTTAGGAAAACTGGCTAGCCATATGCAGAAAACTGAAACTGGACCCCTTCCTTACACCTTATACAAAAATTAGCTCGAGATGGATTACAGACTTAAACATAAGACCTGAAACCATAAAAACTCTAGAAGAAAACCTAGGCGATACCATTCAGGACATAGGCATGGGCAAAGACTTCATGACTAAAACACCAAAAAGCAATGGCAACAAAAGCCAAAATTGACAAATGGGATCTAATTAAAGAGCTTCTGCACAGCAAAAGAAACTACCATCAGAGTGAACAGGCAACCTACAGAATGGGAGAAAATTTTTGCAATGTATCCATCTGACAAAGGGCTAATATCCAGAATCTATAAAGAACTTAAACAAATTTACAAGAAAAAAGCATACAACCCCATCAAAAAGTGGGTGAAGGATATGAACAGACACTTCTCAAAAGAAGTCATTTATGCAGCCAACAAACATATGAAAAAAAGCTCATCATCACTAGTCATTAGAGAAATGCAAATCAAAACTGCAATAAGATAACATCTCATGCCAGTTAGAATGACCATCATTAAAAAGTCAGGAAACAAAGATGCTGGAGAGGATGTGGAGAAATAGGAATGCTTTTACAATGTTGGTGGGAGTGTAAATTAGTGCAACCATTGTGGAAGACAGTGTGGCAATTCCTCAAGGATCTAGAACCAGAAATACCATTTGACCCAGCAATCCCATTACTGGGTATATATCCAAAGGATTATAAATCATTCTTCTATAAAGACATATGCACACTTATGTTTATTGCAGCACTGTTCACAATAGCAAAGACTTGCAACCAACCCAAATGCTCATCAGTGATAGACTAGATGAAGAAAATATGACACATATACACCATGCAATACTATGTATCCGTAAAGAGGATGAGTTCATGTCCTTTGCAGGGGCATGGATGAAGCTGGAAACCATCATTCTCAGCAAACTAACACAGGAACCGAAAACCAAACACTGCATGTTCTCACTCATAAGTGGGAGCTGAACAATGAGAACACATGGACACAGGGAGGGGAACATCACACACGGGGGCCTGTCAGGGTGGGGGCCTAGGGGAGGGATAGCATTCAGAGAAATACCTAATGTAGATGATGGGTTGATGGGTGCAGCAAACCACCATGGCACATGTATACCTGTGTAACAAACCTGCATGTTCTGCACATGTATCCCAGTACTTAAAGTATAATAAAAAAATACAAATAAAAAAAGAAGTAAAGTTCTAGTCATCAGACATCAGCAGACGGCCTGGGACAAACAGCGGCCTCAGCTCATTTACTTCTCTGCATGTATTCTTTCACATTGTTTTCAACTTCTCAGAACTTTTCATGCTTTTATTTTTGACAACTCAGCTATGCATTCTGAAAGATGTTTTGTGTATTTTATGTTAACATTTTTAGGGATTTTGCACTGATAGTGATTTTCAGGACATCTATCAATCCTTGCCAGAAACGGAAGTCACATATTGATGGTGTTTTTAAATGGTTTAATCTGACAGTATTGTGCGTTTTGCGCACAATCAGCATTCAACAAAGTGTGTTTAATTGAACTCAAAACAATTTATTTGGGTTTCTCTGATGTTGCTGTGTCATTCTCAAATAACTTAGTACCTAATTTGGCATTACTACCATTAGATAACTTTTCCTCTTAAAACCGTGCAAACTTATAGAATATTCCGAACATACAGAAAATGATATACTTGAATTTTTGTACTTCCCACCAAGATTAAACTTATGTTAATATGGTGCCTAATACTTTTTACTCCACAATTATACGTACTTAAAAGCAATATATAATCATTTTTGTATATTTTGTAATTTTAAAATTTCACATAAATATAGTATATTCTTTATATCTGTTATAAACTGCTTTTCTTCTCGGTCAATATCATGTTTGAAAAATTTATCTATTACTGATACACTATGCTCTAATATAATTACTCCAAGTCCTATATAGAATTCTATTATAAATTATATTTTATTTAATAGTGCTTTTATTCTACAATAAATATATATATCCTGTTGAGCATATGTTTGAGGGTTTTTTTTGTAAATTAAATGTTAAGAACTGAAAATGCTTTATAACAGGATGTATTTCCCTTTAAATTATTAGGTATGTCCACTTTCTTATATCTAATCTTTATGAGTGTGATGGAATTGATCATTATAAAAGATAGGACATTTTAACCTTATTTCATTATTAAATACAATTTGTGAAAGGTATAGTACACGTCAAGATAAGGATTATGTTGGAGATATGTCGTGCATGGTACTTTGCATATAACTCAAATTATGCCAAAATCTATATTGTTATATAATGAAAAACTAGTGATTTGAAAATTTATGCTCCATTTCTTTTTCCTCTAGGTATTTATGAGCCTCCATTTCTTATACTACTGCAGTGAACCAACATTGGATGTGAAAATTGCCTTTTGTCAGGTGTGTGTTCCTTACAGGTAAAACAAGGTACAGTATATTCCCTTGTATTTCCACTTTGACATACCATTTGCATACATTGCACACCAAAGTCAGTATTTATATCATATTAACAGTAGTTTAGAATTAGGAGCTGGCAAGACGGCTGAATAGAAACAGTCCCAGTCTCCAGCTCCCAGCGAGATCAACGCAGAAGACGAGTGATTTCTGCATTTCCACATGAGGTACCTGGTTCCTCTCACTGGGAAAGGTTAGAGAGTGGGTGCAGCCCACAGAGGGCGAGCTGAAGCAGGGTGGGGCGTCGCCTCACCCAGGAAGTGCAAGGGGTCAGGGAACTCCCTCTCCTAGCCAAGGGAAGCCATGAGGGACTGTGCCGTGAGGAACGGTGCACTCTGGCCCAGATGCTACACTTTTTCGATGGTCTTCGCAACCTGCAGATTCCCTCAGCTGTCTACACCGCAAGGGTCCTGGGTTTCAAGCACAAAATGGGCGGCCGTTTGGGCAGACACCAAGCTAGCTACAAGAGATTCTTTTCATACCCCAGTGGTGCCTGGAACACCAGCGAGACAGAACCATTCACCCCCCCTGGAAAGGGGGCTGAAGCCAGGGAGCCAAGTGGTCTAGCTTAGGGGATCCCACCCCCATGGAGCCCAGCAAGCTAAGATCCACTGGCTTGAAAATTCTCACTGACAGCACAGCAGTATGAAGTCGACCTGGGATGCTCAAGCTTGGTTGCGGGGAGGGGCGTCTGCCATTACTGAGGCTTGAGTAGACGGTTTTCCCCTCACAGTGTAAACAAAGATGCTGGAAAGTTCGAACTGGGCAGAGGCCACCACAGCTCAGCAAAGCCAGTGTAGCCAGACTGCCTCTCTAGATTCCGCCTCTCTGGGCAGGGCATCTCTGAAAGAAAGGCAGCAGCCTTAGTCAGCGACTTATAGATGAAACTCCTATCTCCCTCGGACAGAGTACCTGGGTGAAGGGGCAGCTGTGGGCACAGCTTCAGCAGACTTAAATGTTCCTGCCTGCCAGCTCTGAAGGGAGCAGCAGATCTCCCAGCACAGCAATCAAGCTCTGCTAAGGGACAGACTATCTCCTCAAGTGGGTCCCTGACCCCACACCTCCCAGCAAGGGTCGACAGACACCTCATACAGGAGAGCTCCAGCTGGCATCTGGCAGGTGCCCCTCTGAAAAAAGCTTCCAGAGGAAGGAACAGATGCAATCTTTGCTATTCTGCAGTCTCTGCTGGTGATACTCAGGAAAACAGGATCTGGAGTGGACCTCCAGCAAACTCCAGCAGAGCTGCAGCAGAGGGGCCTGTTAGAAGGAAAACTAACAAACAGAAAGGAATAGCATCAACATCAACAAAAAGGACATTCACACAAAAACCCCATCTGAAGGTCATCAGCATCAAAAACCAAAGGTAGATAAATCCACAAAGATGAGGAAAAACCAGCACAAAAAGGCTGAAAATTCCAAAAGCCAGAATGCCTCTTCTCCTCCAAAGGATCACAACTCCTCGCCAGCAAGGGAACAAAGCTGGATGGAGAATGAGTTTGACAAATTGACAGAAGTAGGCTTCAGAAGGTGGGTAAAAACAAACTCCTCCAAGCTAAAGGAGCATGTTCTAACTCAATGCGAGGGAGTTAAGAACCTTGAAAAAAGGTTAAAGGAATTCCTAACTAGAATAACCAGTTTAGAGAAGAACATAAATGACCTGATGGAGCTGAAACACGCAGCATGAGAACTTCGTGAAGCATACACAAGTATCAATAGCCAAATCCATCAAGCGGAAGAAAGGATATCAGAGATTGAAGATCAACTTAATGAAATAAAGTGTGAAGACAAGATTAGAGAAAAAAGAATGAAAAAGAATGAACAAAGCCTCCAAGAAATATAGGACTATGTGAAAAGACCAAACCTATGTTTGATTGATGTACCTGAAAGTAACAGGGAGAATGGAACCAAGTTGAAAAACACTCTTTAGGATATTATCCAGGAGAACTTCCCCAACCTAGCAAGAGAGGCCAACATTCATATCCAGGAAATACAGAAAACACCACAGAGATACTCCTTGAGAAGACCAACCCCAAGATATATAATCGTCAGATTCACCAAGGTTAAAATGAAGGAAAAAATGGTAAGGGCAGCCAGAGAGAAAGGTTGGGTTACCCATAAAGGGAAGCTGATCAGACTAACAGCAAATATCTCTGCAGAAACCCTACAAGCCAGAAGAGAGTGGGGGGCAATATTCGACATTCTTAAAGAAAAGAATTTTCAACCCAGAATTTCATATCCAGCCAAATTAAGCTTCATAAGTGAAGGAGAAATAAAATCCTTTACAGACAAGCAAATGCTGAGAGATTCTGTCACCACCAGGCCTGCCTTACAAGAGCTCCTGGAGAGAGCACTAAATACAGAAAGGAACAATTGGTACCAGCCACTGAAAAAACATCCCAAATTGTAAAGACCATCGACACTATGAAGAAACTGCATCAACTAATGGGCAAAATAACCAGCTGACATCGTAATGATAGGATCAAATTCACACATAACAATATTAACCTTAAAGGTAAATGGGCTAAATGCCCCAATCAAAAGACACAGACTGGCAAATTGGATCAAGTTAAAATTGGATAGAGTCAAGACCCATCGGTGTGCTGTATTCAGGAGACCCATCTCACATGCAAAGACACATATAGGCTCAAAATAATGGGATGGAGGAATAGTTACTAAACAAATGGAAAGCAAAAAAAAAAGCACGGGTTGTAATCCTAGTCTCTGATAAAGATCAAAAAAGACAAAGAAAGGCATTACATAAAGGTAAAGGGGTCAATGCAACAAGAAGAGCTAACTCTCTTAAATTTATATACACCCAATACAGGAGCACCTAGATTCATAAGGCAAGTTCTTAGAGACCTACAAGGAGACTTAGACTCTCATACAATAACAGTGGGAGAATTTAACACCCCATTGTCAATATTAGACAGATCAACGAGGCAGAAAATTAACAAGGATATTCAGGACTTGAATGCAGCTCTGGACCAAGTGGACCTAATAGACATCCACAGAACTTTCCACCCCAAATCAGCAGAATATACATTCTTCTCAACACCACATAGCATTTATTCTAAAATTGACCACATAATTGGAAGTAAAACACTCCTCAGCAAATGCAAAAGAATGGAAATCATAACAAACAGTCTTTCAGACCACAGTGCAATGAAATTAGAATGCAGGATTTAAAAACTTACTCAAAACCACAGAACTACATAGATACTGAACAACCTGCTCCTAAATGACTACTGGGTAAATAACAAAATTAAGGCAGAAATAAATCAGTTATTTGAAATCGAGGAGAACAAAGACACAATATACCAGAATCTCTGGGAGACAGCTAAAGCAGTGGTTAGAGGGAAATTTATAGCACTAAATGCCCACAGGAGAAAGTGAAAAAGATCTAAAATCAACATCCTAACATCATAATTAAAAGAACTAGAGAAGCAAGAGTAAACAATTTCAAAAGATAGCAGAGGACAAGAAATAACTAAGATCAGAGCAGAACTGAAGGATAGATACACAAAAAACCCTTCAAAAAATCACAGAATCCAGGAGCTGGTTTTTTTGAAAAGGTTAACAAAATAGATAGACTGCTAGCCAGACTAATAAAGAGGAAAAGAAAGAAGAATCAAATAGACACAATAAAAAATGAAGAAGGGGATATCACCACTGATCCCACAGAAATACAGACTACCGTCAGAGAATACTATAAACACCTCTATGCAAATAAACTTGAAAATCTAGAAAAAATGGTTAAATTCCTGGACACATACACCCTCCCAAGACTAAACCAGGAAGAAGTTAAATCCCTGAATAGACCAATAACAAGTGCTGAAATTGAGGCAGTAATTAGTAGCCTACCAACCAAAAAAAGCCCAGGACCAGACAGATTCACAGCTGAATTCTACCGGAGGTACAGAGGAGCTGGTATCATTCCTTCTGAAACTATTCCAGACAATAGAAAAAGAGGGACTCCTTCCTTACTCATTTTATGAGGCCAGCATCATACTGATACCAAAACCTGGCAGAGACACAGCGTAAAAAGAAAATTTCAGGGCAGTATCCCTGATGAACATCAATGTAAAAGTCCTCAATAAAATACTGACAAACTGAATCCAGCAGCACATCAAAAAGCTTATCTACCTTGACCAAGTTGGCTTCATCCCTGGGATGCAAGGGTGGTTCAGCATATGCAAATCAATAAATGTAATCCATCACAGAAACAGAACCAATGACAAAAACCACATGTTTATCTCAATAGATGCAGAAAAGACCTTTGATAAAATTCAACACCCATTCATGCTAAAAACTCTCAATAAACTAGGCACTGATGGAACGTATCTCAAAATAATAAGAGCTATTTATGACAGTTCCACAGCCAGTATCATACTGAATGGGAAAAGCTGGAATAATTCCCTTTGAAAACCAGCAGAAGACAAGGATGCCGTCTCTCACCACTCCTATTCAACAGAGTATTGGAAGTTCTGACCAGGGCAATCAGGCAAGAGAATGAAATAAAGCGTATTCAAATAAGAAGAGAAGAAGTCAAATTTTCTCTGTTTGCAGATGACATGATTGTATATTTAGAAAACCTCATCATCTCAGTCCAAAATCTCCTTAATCTGATAAGCAACTTCAGCAAAGTCTCAAGATACAAAGTCAATGTGCAAATATCACAAGCATTTCTATGTACCAATAATAGACACACAGAGAGCCAAATCATGAGTGAACTCCCATTCACAATTGCTACAAAGAGAATAAAATACCTAGGAATAACATTAAAAGGGATGCGAATGATCTCTTCAAGGAGAACTACAAAACATGGCTGAAGGAAATAAGAGAGGACACAAACAAATGGAAAAACAAAACATACCATGCTCATGGATAGGAAGAATCAATATTGTGAAAATGGCCATACTGCCCAAAGTAATTTATAGATTCAATGCTATTCCCATCAAACTACCTTTGACATTCTTCACAGAATTAGAAAAAACTACTTTAAATTTCATATGGAACCAAAAAAGAGCCCATAAAGCCAAGACAATCCTAAGCAAAAAGAACAACACTGGAGGCATCATGCTACCTGACTTCAAACTATATTACAAGGCTACAGTAACCAAAACAGCATGGTGCTGGTACCAAAACAAATATATAGACCAATGGAACAGAACAGAGGCCTCAGAAATAATGCCCCAAATCTACAACCATCTGATCTTCAACAAAAATAAGCCATGGGGAAAGGATTCCCTATTTAATAAATGGTGTTGGGAAAACTGGCTAGCCATATGCAGAAAACTGAAACTGGACCCTTTCCTTACACCTTATACAAAGATTAACTCAAGATGGATTAAAGACTTAAACGTAAGACCTAAAACCATAAAAATCGTAAAAACCGTGGAAGAAAACCTAGGTAATATCATTCAGGACATAGGCATGGGCAAAGACTTCATGACTAAAACACCAAAAGCAATGGCAACAAAAGCCAAAATTGACAAATGGGATCTAGTTAAACTAAAGAGCTTCTGCACAGCAAAAGAAACTATTACCAGAGTGAACAGGCAACCCACAGAATGGGGGAACATTTTTGCAATGTATCCATCTGACAAAGGGCTAAACTCCAGAATCTATAAAGAACTTAAATTTATGAGAAAATAACAAACAACCCCATCAAAAAATGGGCAAATGATATGAACAGTCACTTCTCAAAAGAAGACATTTATGCAGACAACAAACATATGAAAAAAAGCTCTTCATCACTGGTCATTGGAGAAATGCAAATCAAAACCACAATGAGATAACATCTCATGCCAATTAGAATGGTGAGCATTAAAAAGTCAGGAAACAACAGATGCTGGAGAGGATGTGGAGGAATAGGAAAGCTTTTACACTGTTGGTGGGAGTGTAAATTAGTTCAACCATTGTGGAAGACAGTCTGGTGATTCCTCAAGGATCTAGAACCAGAAACACCATTTGACCCAGCAATCCCATTACTGGGTATATATCCAAAGGATTCTAATCATTCAACTGTAAAGACACATGCACAGGTATGTTTATAGTGGCACTGTTCACAATAGCAAGACTTGCAACCAAACCAAATGCCCATCAGTAATAGACTGGATAAAGAAAATATGCCACATACACACCATGGAATACTATGCAGCCAGAAAAAATGATGAGTTCACGTCCTTTGCGGGGACATGGATGAAGCTGGAAACCATCATTCTTAGCAAACTAACAGGAACAGAAAGCCAAACACCCCATGTTCTCACTCACATGTGGGAGCTGAACAATGAGAACACATGGACACAGGGAGGGGAACATCACACACCAGGGCATGTCAAGAGGGATAGAATTAGGAGAAACACCTAATGTAGATGACAGATTGATGGGTACAGCAAACCACCATGGCACATGTATACCTATGTAACAAACCTTCATGTTCTGCACATGTATCCCAGAACTTAAAGTATAAGTTTTTTAAAAAGTAGTTTAGGAAATGGAAGTGAATAGGTGTTTAGTTTCTAATTCATTTAAGTTAGAATGGGAATAAAGGTAATTTTTTCAAGTTTTTTTATAAAGTGATTTCTTCTTTGATTATATTTACACTTAAAGATTTTAGTATTTCTTTTCAAATCCTTGAAATGGGTCTTTAACCATAAAAATAGCTTCATTCTTTACAGTAGTCCCCCCTTATCTGTGGTTTCGGTTTCCACAGTTTCAGTCACCCACTGTTAACTGTGGTCCTCAAAATATTAAATTTAAAATTCCAGAAATAACAACTCATGAGTTTTAGATTGCACGCTGTTCTGAGTAGTGTGAAGAAATCTTGTGCCATCTTGCTCCATCCCACTTAGGTTGTGCAGCACGTCCATATAATGCCACCTGCCAGTGAATTACATAACAACCATCTCTGTTATCAGATTGACTGTTGTGGTATCACAGTGCTCGTGTTCAAGTAACTTTTATTTTACTTAATTGTTCTATTTTATATTAGTTATTTTTGTTAATATCTTACTGTGCCTAACTTATAAATTAAACTTTATCATAGGTATATATGTATAGGGTTCAGTGCTATCTGTGGTTTCAGGCATCCACTGGGGGTCTTAAAATGTATTCTCTGAATATAAGGGGAGACTACTGTATTATTATTTCTCATCATAAGAACTGATTAGCCTCAAATAGAGTATCTCTAAACCCACTATAATAATATACAGGTGGTAGTCAGCTTGTTTTCTGATGCCTAATTCTAACCAGTACTTATAATAGTAAAAACGTTAACCAACAATAGTGACAAACAACGGTATACTTAACCTAGAAGGGAAAGTAAGAAGGTGGCAACAACGTTTGGTAGTGTGCATGGACTAGATAAGAGTTGACTTCTTTGTATTCATGCAAACCCTATCTTTAAGGAGAAGGCTCCCTAGGGCACCTACATAAACTTCAAGTATTTTTAAAACAGTTCTAACTTAACCCTGTTGTCATATATAATTGACAGTGCTCTCTTTTACTCTCAAGAATTGTTCTAGTTTTGGCAAAAAATTGTATGTTACCTTATTCATACTTAAGCAGAGAGCTTCCCTTCAGTTTTTCAGCATGATTATCATTGCACCTTCTCTTTGAGCTGTGTTTTAAATAGAGAATGACATGAATCATTGAAACAAGATTTTTAAAATAACTCTTTTGCTTTATTTTAATGCAATCTTTCCTGATTCCAGAATTAATATTTGCTTATTATAGAAAATATAAAAAAGCATAAAAGGAAACGAAACATTGTTTTTGCATATACTTTCTGTAACTACTGTATGTACTTTCCTTGAGCATAGATTTTCTATGAGAAAGTAAAATGTGTTGCCTGCAATGAATAAGATTTACTGATCTCTCTCATCTCCCTAACCTGTAATTGTTGCAGTTTCTGAAGTCTCAGGCCATTAGATAACTTCTCTAATAAGAACTCCAGTGCTAGACAGCCTTGGTTAGAAATTCCATTTCTATCCCTTATTAGCCATTTACTTGTGACCTTGGGCAAGTTACTTGATCTCTATGTGCTTCAGTTTCTTTATTTATAAAAGGAGGAAATAATAATACCTACATTTTAGGCTTGTTATGAGAATTAAATGAGTTTATACTTGCAAAGCACTGAGAGCAGTACTGGCACATGTGTTTGTTAAATAGATGATTAAATTTTAAATAAATTTATACTCACTCTCTGGTGCTCCCACTGAGTCCCAGTGCTTTAAATATTATCATTATCATGAATATCACACAGTTTTATCTCCAACCCAAACATTTTCCTGGAACTGGACTCATATTCAACTGTCTGTTCTACATCTCCACTTAGATGTCAAATAGGCATATCAGACTGTACGCATTCCAAATCAACACCTCATCTATCCTCTAAAATTACTCTTCCCATTGTCTACTCCAGTTCAGTAACTGATAACTTCACTCTTCCACTTATAATAAAATCCTTGGAATCATCTTTTGGGTCACACTCCATATTCAAGCTGTCAGCAAATTCTGTTGACTCTATAATTAAAACATAACTGGAATCTCACTGATTCTCACTATTTCTCCACTACCACCCTGAAAGATACCCTTATCTCTTGCTTAAATTATTGTAAGAGCTTCTACTTTTGCCCACCCCCAAGTGGTTTACTCTTAAAACATTAGAAAGAATTGTCTTTGAGAAATATAAGTGAGATCATGTCACTCCTTGACTAAAACTAAAACAAAAGAGAAAGACCTTTCAATGTCTTCCTATCTCACTCAGCAAAAATTAAAATCCTTATAATAAATCCTCAAGCCTTTATTATCTAGCCCCCTAGAAACCTCTATCCTAAAATGTTCTTCTGTTATCCACTTGGGCCACTCCTTAACCATCTTCAGGGCTTCACTGAAATGTCATTTTTAAGCAAATCTTTCCTGACAATCCTTTTAAAAATAGTCCTAACTACCTGACTGCATACCCAACTTCCCTGCCTCCATAATACATCAGTATCTAACGTTCTATATATGTTGCTGGTCTGGAATTTTGCTTCTCTCTCTCCACTTGAATGCATTTTGCACATGAACCAGATTTTTTTCAGTGTCCTGCTGGGGCCAGTTCACACAGGCTCACAAGAGCTGAATATGCACAACTTTCCAACTCAAAGTTTAATGATGCCAAGTTGGTAACTTAAAATCTGTCATGATCGGAGTATTTATGTTACAGAAATGTGCAAATACTGCAAATAGGCCCCCTTCCCATTTTTTCTCCTCCCCAGCCAGTTGTTGAACATTTACCAGCACACCATTGGAATCGTCTCCTGTTCACTGCTGTACTGCAGAACTCACAGTAGTATCTGACATAGGGTTGGTGTATTAGGCAGTTCTTGTGATGCTATAAAGAAATACTTGAGGCTGGGTAATTTATAGAGAAAAGAGGTTTAACTGGCTCATGGTTCTGCAGACAGTACAAGAAATGTGGCGCAGGCATCTGCTTCTGGTGAGGGACTCAGGAAGCTTACAATTATGGTAGAAAGCAAGGGAGGAGCAGGATCTCACACGGCCAGAGTGGGAGCAAGAGAGAAAGCAGGGAAGGTGCCACACACTTCTAAGCAACCAGATCTCACAAGAACTCACTCACTATAGTGAGGACAACACCAAGCCACAAGGGATCCACCTCCATGACCCAAACACCTCCCACCAGGCCTCACCTCCAGCACTGAGGATTACATTTTAACATGAGATTTGAAGGGGACAAATATCCAAACCATATCAGTAGGCTCTCATCAAACATTTGCAGACTGAATAAATGAATCATACATGTTTTGCTTATGTAATCAGTAGCAACAGTGATCCTGCTGTGGTGTAAAATGAGTAGGCCTGAATTTTTAGGTTAAATATCTGGGCCCTAGCACTTGCAAGCTGTATGACTGTGAGCTATTTCCTTAGCCTTCATTATCCTAGCCATTTACTTGCCATTATCACTTAAAAAACATACCAACCGACCTAAAACCATAAAAACCCTAGAAGAAAACCTAGGCAATACCATTCAAGACATAGGTATGGGCAAGGACTTCATGTCTAAAACACCAAAAGCAATGGCAACAAAAGACAAAATTGACAAATGGGATCTAATTAAACTAAAGAGCTTCTGCACAGCAAAAGAAACTACCATCAGAGTGAACAGGCAACCTACAAAATGGGAGAAAATTTTTGCAATCTACTCATCTGACAAAGGGCTAATATCCAGAATCTACAATGAACTCAAACAAATTTACAAGAAAAAAACAAACAACCCCATCAAAAAGTGGGCAAAGGATATGAACAGACACTTCTCAAAAGAAGACATTTATGCAGCCAAAAGACACATGAAAAAATGCTCATCATCACTGGCCATCAGAGAAATGCAAATCAAAACCACAATGAGATACCATCTCACACCAGTTAGAATGGCAATCATTAAAAAGTCAGGAAACAACAGGTGCTGGAGAGGATGTGGAGAAATAGGAACACTTTTACACTGTTGATGGGAGGGTAAACTAGTTCAACAATTGTGGAAGTCAGTGTGGCGATTCCTCAGGGATCTAGAACTAGAAATACCATTTGACCCAGCCATCCCATTACTGGGTATATACCCAAAGGATTACAAATCATGCTGCTATAAAGACACATGCACACATATGTTTATTGCAGCACTATTCACAATAGCAAAGACTTGGAACCAACCCAAATGTCCAACAATGATAGACTGGATTAAGAAAATGTGGCACATATACACCATAGAATACTATGCAGCCATCAAAAATGATGAGTTCATGTCCTTTGTAGGGACATGGATGAAGCTGGAAACCATCATTCTCAGCAAACTATCGCAAGGACAAAAAACCAAACACTGCAGGTTCTCACTGATAGGTGGGAATTGAACAATGAGAACACATGGACACAGGAAGGGGAACATCACACACTGGGGCCTGTTGTGGGGTGGGGGGAGGGGGGAGGGATAGCATTTGGAGATACACCTAGTGTTAAATGACGAGTTACTGAGTGCAGCACACCCACATGGCACATGTATACATATGTAACAAACCTGCACGTTGTGCACATGTACCCTAAAACTTAAAGTATAATAAAAAAAAAAACAGCCAAAACTAAAATCTAAGTTAATGTTTTAGATATTTCAAGATTAAATCTGAACCTCAAAAACAATTATCAATTAACATAACCTAAAAATTTCAGCCATTTTTTAAAATACAGAAAGTCTTTGTGTAGGTTGTTATTTTTCAGTTCAACTTTCTACATTTGGGTGTAGATACAGAATGTTTATTTTTAATGAGAGTTCTTTTAAAGCAAAGGAATAAAAAGAAGTGAAGCATGAACTTTCTTAATGAATGGATTTTCTTGCTTACTATGAGCTTTTAATACACAGAAAATATGCATGCCTATAATGTTTTTAAAAAATCTAGAAATAGCATAGTAAAAATATTTCCATTTGTGACTGGACATTTTATTTACTTCCTATGTAGAATTTTCTCTGATAAAAACATTTATTTTTATTTTTCTTATAACTTATTCACTTCTCTAGCAATTTAAAGAAAACAGTGTATTTATTTTTAGAGGCAGAATGATCTATTGGGGTTTTCTTTCTAACTATGCTCCTTGGAAGCTTCTCATTTCCTGGGGCATCTCACAGATCCTTTATGTGCTATGGTGTTTAAGCTTATCACCAGCTTGGCTAAGGGTACTCTCAACTTTTTGCCCAACAGACAATACTCAAAGACCTTAAAAAACTTGTCAATAATTAATTAATAATTAACTGTGTCCAGAATTCCAGTCTCTTGAGCCTTAGTCCATGGGGTTTTCAATTATATCATATTTCTAAGTTTTTCACTATTGTCTGCAAGAAATCAGAGAAATACGGAAAATGAAATTGCTGAATAGTGTTTGTTAACAGAAAATAGGTACATTATCTATAATAGTTTTTACCTTAATTCTTAACTGAATTATTTGAAGAATATGGGATTCACTGACTTTTTTGAAGAAGTTACTCTTGTTTTTTTTTTTTAACCCAACCAAGTAGCTTTTGAAGGCAAGAGGTTTCTTGTTATAGTCTTGGGTGAAATTCTTCTTTGTAATGTTGGACAATAAAAGAATAATCTTTAGTTTGCACTGGTATTAATTCAATAATTACAAAAATATAAACCTACAGGGAATATAAAGTGCAAAATTCTTGATTCTCCTGAGCAATAGGTAACTAGTCTTAGCCCTCTTTTCTCAATTGAACAGAGGTACAGAACTGTTACATTTCACTCTATGAATTTAAAAAACTCATGGAAGTGTTCTTTTTGGAACTTTGTTGTACTGAACAGATTATTCAGGATTTTAACCAGGGGATATATTCACAGAGAAATAATATGTGTTGTGGCCCCCCAACTCCTACACACTCACTGGTGTCTACAGCACTTACCGCATTCTTTGTGCATTACTACTAAGTTTACAGATTTGTTTTCCCCATTCAGTGGTACTATCTCAGGGTCAGGACCAGGGCATCTTCCTCCTTAACTCCCAGGCCCAGAAGTTTATCTTACTCCAGAAAATATTCAATGAAAGAGGGAAAATGAAAACCCAGCAGAAAAACAGCATTTCCTAAGTAGAAATGTGTTTGCTTGCTTTTCAAAATCAAATCAATTTTTTAACATCCTCATATCCTACAAGTATATGTTAATAGATTTAATTTTGTTTTCATTATTTTCCTAATCATAAATCAGTATTTACCTAACATTTATCTAACATTTATCAACTTAGTGTCCTCTGTAAACATTTACCGATGATTTAGTTATGAATAATTTTAAATTATTTCCTGATTTTGAGAAAGCCTGTGACACAGAGGGTATAAATTAATTAATCATCAAATCATAAATTTAAGCAGCACTAGAAGTAAAAGGGACTGAGCTAAGACTGGTCTTCCTTTTTCTTATGACACAAAAACTCCTTTTGGCTCCTTATCTACTCGTTGACTGATTGATTATTGACTTTACCATTCATTGATTCAACACATATTGTTAAGAGTTTTTGCTAATCTTTCTAATTTATTAGTTTAATATCCATCCCATTAAAAAATTTAATTTACTTAAAAAAATTGGCACATAACAATCATACATGTTTATGGTGGTACATAGTGATGTTTTGATACATATAATGTATAGTAATCACATCAGGGTAATTAACATATCCATCATCTCAAACATTTATCATTTCTTTGTTTTGGGAACATTCCATATCCTCCTTCTCACTATTTGAAATTTATAATATAAACTGTAGTCACCCTACAGTGCTATAGAACACCATATTATATTCTTCCTGTCTAGCTCTAATTTTATACCCTTTAACAATCTCTTTTTTCCCCAACCCTTACCCATCTCAGCCTCCAGTATCCTGTGTTCTACTTTTTACTTCTATGAGATCAACTTTTTTTAGCTTCCATATATGAATGAGAACATGTGGTGTTTAACTTCCTGTTCTTGTCTTATTTCACTTAACATAATGTCTTCCAGTTCCATTCATGGTGCTGAGAATGACAGGATTTCATTTCTCTTTTATGGCTCAGTAGTATTCCATTGAGTGTATATACCTAATTTGCTTTATCTAGTCATCTGTTGTTGGACAGCTAAGGTTGATTCCATGTCTTGGCTATTGTGAATAGTGCAGTAAACATGGGGGTGCAGATATCTCTTTGATACACTAATTTTCTTTTTTCTTCTTTTTTTTTTTTTTTTTGATGAACACCCAGTAGTGGGATTGCTGGATCATATGGTAATTCTATCTGTAGTTTTTTGAAGAACCTATATACTGTTCTCCATAGTGGTTGTACTAGTTTACATTCCCACCAACAGCGTATAAGAGCTTCCTTTTCTCCACATCTCACCAACATTTATTATTTTTTGTCCTTTGTATAATAGTCATTCTAACCGGGGTAGGATAACACATCAATGTGGTTTTGATTTGTAGTTCCCTGATGATTAGTGATGTTGAGTGATCTTTTCATATATTTGTTGGCCATTTGTGTGTCTTCTTTTGAGACATGTCTGTTCAGATCATTTGTTTATTTTATAATCCAGATTTTGTTGTTGTTATTGAGATATTTGAGCTCCTTGTATATTTAGGATATTAATTCCCTTTGGAATGAATAGTTTGAAAATATTTTCTCCCATTCTGTGGGTTGTATTTTCACTTTGCTGATTGTTTCCTTTGCTGTGCAAAAGCTTTTTAGTTTGAAACAATCCAATTTTTTTTTTTTTTTGGTTTTGTTGCCTCTGCTTTTGAGGTTTTATTTTCATAAAATCTTTGCCCAGAACAATGTCCCAAAGCATATTCCCTATGTCTTCTTCTAGTAGTTTTATAGTTTTAGGTCTTACATTTAAGTATTTCATCTATCTTGAGTTGTATTTTGTTTATTGTGAGAGATATAGTTTCATTCTTCTTCATATGGATAACCATTTAGCATCATTTATTGAAGAGAGTTTCCCTTCCCCAGTGTATGTTCTTGGTAGCTTTGTCAAAAGGTAGTTGGCGTAGATATGTAAATTAATTTCTGGGTTTTCTAATTTGTTCTGTTGGCCTATGTGCCTGTTTTTATGCCAGTGCCATGCTGTTTTGGTTACTATAGCCTTGTAGTATATTTTGAAGTCTGGTGGCGTAATATCTTTAGCTTTGTTCTCTTTGTTAAGGATTGCTTTGGCTATTTGGGGCCTTTTGTGTTTCCATACAAATTTTTGGATTTTTTTTCCTGGGAAGAATGTCGTTGGTATTTTGGTAGGCATTACATTGAATGTGTAGGTTGCTTTGGTTGGTATGGTCATTTAACAATATTAATTCTTCTGATCCATAAGCATGAGATATCTTTTCATTTGTATCCTTTTTAATTACTTTCATCAGTGTTTTATAGTTTTCCTTGTATAAGTCTTTCACCTCCTTGGTTAACTTTATTCCTAGGTATTTTATTTTTTGTGTAGTATTGTAAATGGAATTGACTTCTTGATTTCTTTTCTTTTCTTTCTTTTTTTTTTTTTTTTTTGAGATGGAGTCACTCTGTTACCCAGGCTGGAGTGCAGTGGTGTGATCTTAGCTCACTGCAACCTCCACTTCCCAGGTTCAAGTGATTCTCCTGCCTCAGTATCCCAAGTAGCTGGGACTACAGGTGCTGACCACCACGCCTGGCTAATTCTTTGTATTTTTAGTAGAGACAAGGTTTCATCATGTTAGCCAGGATGGTCTCAATCTCCTGACCTTGTGATGTGCCCGCCTTGGCCTCCCAAAGTGCCGGGATTATAAGTGTGCGCCACCACACCCAGCAAACTTCTTGATTTCTTTTTTAGCTAGTTTGTTGTTCGTGTGTAGAAATGCTACTGATTTTTGTTTGTTGATTTTGCATTCTGCAATTTTATTGAATTTGTTTTGTTACTTCTAAGGGTTTTTTAGTAGAGTCTTTAGGTTTTTCTATATATGAGTTCATGCCATCTGCAAACAGGGACAACTTGACTTCTTCCTTTCTACTTTGGATGCCCTTTACTTATTTCTCATGTCTAATTGCTTTGACCAGTTCTTCCAGTACGATGTTGAATAATAGTGGAAAGAGTGGGCTGTCTTGTTCCACTTCTTAGAGGAAAAGTTTAAGGTTTTCCCTATTCAGTATGATGTTAGCTATGGGTTTATCATAAATGGCCTTTGTTACAAGACATCTTACTGAGTACCTATAAAATGTACTTGTAATTTGTGTAATATAAACTAGAGACACAGCATGCTGTGGTTACTCTCCTAAAAAACATGCTGTTTACTCTCAATCATGGTAGGGAGTGGTTAGGCTTATAAACATAAAAAAAAAACCCTACTCCTTAGAGTTCAAGACCTCAGAGATAAGCAATAATGAGTCACCAAACATCCAACCAACCAAAACCCCTCACTACTTATTGAATACTTACTGTGTGTGAAAAATTTATTAATGTTTTACCTCATTTTATTTTTATAATACCACTTAAACTACATTTAACTGAGAACAAAAAAACTATGATTAAATGCAAAGGAACCTAAGATGCTTTTGGACCAGTAGGGGGAAAAAGGTTTTTACACAAATTCCAAAATATGGTGGTGGTATTTAAGGTCCAAAAATACTACTGGAGATAAGAAAAAAATAGCAGTCTTAATGTGGAGTTGTTAGTGTCAAAATTAGCCTTCAGTTAAAAACAATTCTTACTTTTTTTGGCATTTTACGTTGTAAGATATAATAGCCAAGATTAAACATGTTGCCTTTTTTTAGTTAAAGCAATGTCTTTTGAATAAATATGAAATATTATTAGATGACTTGATTAGTTAATTAAAATATATTTTATTCCTCTGGATAATAAAAGCACTATATGTGTATATATAATAATATCTACCCTTTAGCAAAATTACTGATCACTTGATTTACTATTTTTTTTGGCACAGTGTTTTTCAATCTTTGGAAATTTCAGGATAATTTGCTAATGTTTTATGGGGTGCAGTAACCTTTAAGAGCCCTTTTTAAACCTGGAAACTAGTAAACAAGGGAATTTGTAAAAAGAAGTGTCTGGAGTGTCCATGAAGCGATTTCATTTTAAATGATATGTTGAGATTACTAGTATCTAGAGCATTTAAAAAACATCATTAAGCTTGGTTCCAGAATTATATGGGTTTTTAAAAACAGCTGTCTTGATTTTAAGGCAATTTGAATTTAAAATAACTTGCTCATTTCATTTGATGGGTCTATGATGTTTCTATTTCAAAGACTTTGAAAATATCCAATTAAAAATTTTATACTTCATTGGATGGCCATCCTAGTTGGAATAAAGACTTCTATACCAACATGAGAAGTAAAGCAACAAAGAAAAAGATTTTTGGCAGAGCAGGGCAAAGGAAAAACCTGCATAATGTAACAGGTAAACTGTAAACCATTTTAGGTGATCTGTGAAACAAATGATATGGTTTGTATGGTTTAGGTTTTTGGGAGGACTGCCTGAACCCCCCAAAAACTCAATTTAGAGTCTTCACCTGATACACATATGGCTTAAGAGGATCAGCAGGTTGAACTGTGGATGTAGTTGAAGGCACTGGTGTTTCATAAATAAATGGCTGTGGTTTTGAGATATGAACCTATATATCCCTTTTTAAAAAATCTATTTTAGTTTTTCATGTAAAGGGGAAAGAGAAACTTTTACTTTACCTTCTCCTTTTAATGAGTGTTCTTTCTTATGTATTATTTAAGGAAACCTGACTCTTTCTTCTACATCTGCTTTAATATGTAACATTTAATTTTGCACTAATTTTCTAAAATCACAATGTATATGCTTTTGTTTGCATGACTATGAGTAAATTATTAAACAAAGATAAGGTAAACATTATTATAAAAATGTGATATATCTTGTATGTTGAAATAAATCACAGAGATTTCTGTACTGTCATGATAACGGTCTACCTGTTTTTATGGATGAGTGATTAATGTTGCTTGACATTAGTTTTTTTCTGGGTATCCACAGGTGAACACAGTTATAGCAAATTTCAGAAGTGTTAATTTAGTGCTATGCTTCTGTTTTATATGCTGAGCAGCTTTTTTTCTAAAAATTTATTAAGTAGTTATTATAGTTAATGAATACCCTTAGTTATGCTGCTCAAGTTTAACAGAAAATTTGAAGGTCCTAAGGTTCAGTTCCGTGATAATTAACTTTTCTGTATTGGTTCATTGTGAAAATGTGCTTGATTTGCTTGAAGCACAAAAAGGTCAGATTTTGACTTCTTTTTGAATTGGTTTAACCTGAATTTAAGTGTAATTTGATGTTATGAGCTTAATTATTGTTGAGGTATTAATCAGATTAAATGCAGTAATTAGTTACATTTTTCAAAATACAGAAGTTGTGTTAAAAAATATTCCAGAACTATTCGTGATTTTCAGTGTATGGTTAATTTGTAATCATGCTCTGCAAGAGAAGCATCAACTTTTGGATTCCATTCTTTTCTATATTATGTTCTTAGGTAATCAACTAACTCCTTAAGTACACCATTTTAATTCTATTATCCTTCTGATAGGAGACTTTTGAAATATATTTTAAGTGATAATGTTTGCTTATCTGCACAGTTATTATTTGAAAGTATGATGCATGATAACCATAGGCTGCATTTTTCAGTAGGTTAAGAAGAATGTCCACTTTGGTTCTGAGTTCTAAAACCAGTTCTAATCTGGAGTGTATCATTCAATTCCTCTTTTGTTCATCTTCTCTGTAAGTGAATGTTTATTTGGTTATGGACATGTCTAACTCATTCAATAAAGGTCAAGTCAGCTACAAAAGTACATATTCAAAAAGATGAAAAACAAGATCATGGAGAATGTGGAACTATTAAAGTGAGGTACCAATTAAATCCTTTCATAATTGTGCAGATGAGGGAATGATAAGGATATGCTTCATGTATTAGTCTGTTCTTGCATTGCTTTAAATATGTACCTGAGGCTAGGTAATTTATAAATAATAGAGATTTAATTGGTTCACAGTACTGCAGGCTGTACAGGAAGCATGGAAGCATCTGCTTGGCTTCTGGAGTGGCCTCAGGAAACTTGTAATCATGGTGGAAGGTGCAGGGGAAATAGGCACGTCTTACATGGCAGGAGCAGGAGGAAGAGAGAGAGGAGGGAGGTGTCACACACTTTTAAGCAACCAGATCTCACCAGAACTCACTATTGAGATGGCAGCACTAAAGGGGATGGTGTTAAACCATGAGAAACCACCCCCATGATCCAGTCATCTCCCACCAGGCCCCACCTCCAACACTGGGGATTACAATTCCACAGGAGATTGGGGTAGACATACAGATCAAAACCATATCACATCACACAGGGTTTAAGAATAATGTTCTTTGTTGTGTGAATGAAGACATGGCTTTAGTGTTTCAGATTCTTAAATGTAGCATTTGAAAAACTCTAATTCTCTTTTCTAAAAATATAAAGACATATTTTAGAGATGAGTTAGTAAAATCCAGATAATTCATTTTAACCATTTCGATTCCCAAATGACATTTTTACTTTCCTTATTATGAAATATTAACCTCTTACTTCCACTCTGAGAAGGATTTTTTTAAAATAAAATTTATTATTACTACTCTGGAAAATTTGTCCTGTCTTTGATTATGTAATACCACTTATTATTTCTGATTTCGTATGTCTTTTTTCTTTATTGCAGACAAATTGTGAATGTGTAGATCAAAAGGTGTAAAATTCAGTGTGATTAGTTTAGTAGTCTAGATCATTGTGATAATGAAGCCCATAACTTGAAAAAGTTTGATCCTCTAAGGGAAAATTTAATATTAAGCTCCATGAGGTCAGGAGCTTTGCATTCTCAGTGTCTAGGGTAGTTCTTGGCACATTTTATGACCAAAATAAATATATAATGAAGAACATACTGCAGTAATAATAGACTCCAAATCTCAGTGATATATCAGATCAAAAGTTTATTTCCTGTCATTCAAATTCCAATTCAGGTGAGCAAGGGTTGTCCTCAATCTGGTGACTCAGGAGTTTAGTCATCTTGTGATGCACGAGCTAAAACACCACTGTGGAAAGAGAAGTGTTGAGGAGGCACATCACCTTTTTAAAAAAATTTAATTTAATTTTAAGCTCTGGGATACATTTGCAGAAAGTGCAGCTTTGTTACATAGGTAAATATGTGTCATGATGATTTCCTGCACCTGTCAACCCACCCACATGCATTAGCTATTTGTCCTGATGCACTCCCTTCCACCACCCCCCTGACAGGTCCCAGTGTGTGTTGTTCCCCTCCCTGCGTCCATGTGCTCTCATTTTTCAGCTCCCACTTATGAGTGAGAACATGCAGTGTTTGGTTCTATTCCTACGTTAGTTTGCTGAGGATGATGGCTTCCAGCTTCATGCATGTCCCTGCAAAGGATATGATCTCATGCCTCTTTACGACTTCATAGTATTCCACGGTGTATATGTGCCACATTTTCTTTATCCAGTCTATTATTAATGGGCATTTGGGTTTGTCATGTCTTTGCTATTGTAAATAATACTGCAATAAACATATGTGTGCATGTACCTTTATAGTAGAATTATTTATATTACTTTGGGTATATACCCAGTAATGGGATTGCTGGGTCAAATGGTATTTCTGGTTCTAGATCCTTGAGGAATTACCACACTGTCTTCCACAGTGGTTGAAGTAATTTATATTCCCACCAACAGTGTAAAAGCATTCTTATTTCTCTGCAGCCTTGCCAGCATCTATTGTTTCTTGACTTTTTAATTATTGCCATTCTGACTGGTGTGAGATGTTATCTCATTGTGGTTTTGATTTGCATTTCTCTAATAATCAGTGATGAGCTTTTTTTCATGTTTGTTGGCTGCATAAATGTCTTCTTCTGAGAAGTGTCTGTTCATGTCCTTTGGCCACTTTTGATGGGGTTGTTTTTTCCTTGTAAATTTGTTTAAGTTCCTTGTAAATTCTGGATATTAGACCTTTGTCAGATGAATAGATTGAAAAAATTTTCTCCCATTCTGTAGGTTGCCTGTTCATTTTGATGATAGTTTCTTTTGCTGTGCACCAACTCTTTAGTTTAATTAGATCCCACTTGTCAATTTTTGCTTTTGTTGCAATTGCTTTTGGTGATTTCATCATAAAATCTTTGCCCATGCCTATTTCCTGAATGATATTGCCTAGATTTTCTTCTAGGGTTTTTAAGGTTTTGGGTTTTACATTTTTTTATTTAAGTCTTTAATCCATCTCGAGTTAATTTTTGTATAAGGTGTAAGGAAGGGGTCCAGGTTCAGTTTTCTGCATATGGCTAGTGAGTTCTCCCAGCACCATTTATTAAATAGAGAATCCTTTTCCCATTGCTTATTTTTGTCAGGTTTGCTGAAGATCAGATGGTTGTAGATGTGCAGTCTTATTTCTGAGCTCTCTATTCTGTTCAATTGATCTATGTATCTGTTTTTATACCAGTATTATACTGTTTAGATTACTGCAGCCTTGTAGTATAGTTTGAAGTCAGGTAGAATGATGCCTCCAGTTTTGTTCTCTTTGCTTAGGATTGTATTGGCTATACGGGTTCTTTTTTGGTTTCATATGAATTTTAAACTAGTTTTTTTTCTAATTCTGTGAAGAATGTCAATGATACTTTGATGGGAATAGCATTGAATCTATAAATTACTTTGGGCAGTATGGCCATTTTCACAATATTGATTCTTCCTATTCACAAGGATGGAATACTTTTCCATTTGTTTGTGTTGTCTCTTATTTCTTTGAACAGTGGTTTTGTAATTCTCCTTGAAAAGATCCTTCACATCTCTTGTTAACTGTATTCCTAGGCATTTTATTCTCTTTGTAGCAATTGTGAATGGAAATTCATTCATGATTTGGCCCTCTGCTTGCCTATTGTTGGTGTATAGGAATACTTGTAACTTTTTTTTAAAATTTTTTACTTATTTATTTTTATTTTTATTTTTTTCATGTTTCTTTACAATTTTATTATTATTATACTTTAAGTTTTAGGGTACATGTGCACAATGTGCAGGTTAGTTACATATGTATACATGTGCCATGCTGGTGTGCTGCACTCATTAACTCGTCATTTAGCATTAGGTATATCCCTAATGCTATCCCTCCCCCCTCCCCCCACCCCACAACAGTCCGCAGAGTGTGATGTTCCCCTTCCTGTGTCCATGTGTTCTCATTGTTCAATTCCCACCCATGAGTGAGAACATGCGGTGTTTGGTTTTTTGTCCTCGCAATAGTTTACTGAGAATGATGATTTCCAATTTCATCCATGTCCCTACAAAGGACATGAACTCATCATTTTTGATGGCTGCATAGTATTCCATGGTGTATATGTGCCACATTTTCTTAATCCAGTCTATCATTGTTGAACATTTGGGTTGGTTCCAAGTCTTTGCTATTGTGAATAGTGCCGCAATAAACATATGCGTGCATGTATCTTTATAGCAGCATGATTTATAGTCCTTTGGGTATATACCCAGTAATGGGATGGCTGGGTCAAATGGTATTTCTAGTTCTAGATCCCTGAGGAATCGCCACACTGACTTCCACTATGGCTGAACTACTTTACAGTCCCACCAACAGTGTAAAAGTGTTCCTATTTCTCCACATCCTCTCCAGCACCTGTTGTTTCCTGACTTTTTAATGATTGCCGTTCTAACTGGTGTGAGATGGTATCCATTGTGGTTTTGATTTGCATTTCTCTGATGGCCAGTGATGATGAGCATTTTTTCATGTGTCTTTTGGCTGCATAAATGTCTTCTTTTGAGAAGTGTCTGTTCATATCCTTTGCCCACTTTTTGATGGGGTTGTTTTTTTCTTGTAAATTTGTTTGAGTACATTGTAGATTCTGGATATTAGCCCTTTGTCAGATGAGTAGGTTGTGAAATTTTTCTCCCATTTTGTGGGTTGCCTGTTCACTCTGATGGTAGTTTCTTTTGCTGTGCAGAAGCTCTTTAGTTTAATTAGATCCCATTTGTCAATTTTGTCTTTTGTTGCCATTGCTTTTGGTGTTTTAGACATGAAGTCCTTGTCCATGCCTATGTCCTGAATGGTAATGCCTAGGTTTTCTCCTAGGGTTTTTATGGTTTTAGATCTAACATTTAAGTCTTTAATCCATCTTGAATTAATTTTTGTATAAGGTGTAATGGAGGGATCCAGTTTCCGCTTTCTACATATGGCTGGCCAGTTTTCCCAGCCCCATTTATTAAATAGGGAATCCTTTCCCCATTGCTTGTTTTTCTCAGGTTTGTCAAAGATCAGATAGTTGTAGATATGCGGCATTATTTCTGAGGGCTCTGTTCTGTTCCATTGATCTATATCTCTGTTTTGGTACCAGTACCAAAAGTTTTGATTCTTCTTTATTAATCTTGCTAGCAGTCTGTCAATTTTGTTGATCCTTTCAAAAAACCAGCTCCTAGGTTCATTAATTTTTTGAAGGGTTTTTTGTGTCTCTGTTTCCTTCAGTTCTGCTCTGATTTTAGTTATTTCTTGCCTTCTGCTAGCTTTTGAATGTGTTTGCTCTTGCTTTTCTAGTTCTTTTAATTGTGATGTTAGGGTGTCAATTTTGGATCTTTCCTGCTTTCTCTTGTGGGCATTTAGTGCTATAAATTTCCCTCTACATACTGCTTCGAATGAGTCCCAGAGATTCTGGTATGCTGTGTCTTTGTTCTCGTTGGTTTCAAAGAACATCTTTATTTCTGCCTTCATTTCGTTATGTGCCCAGTAGTCATTCAGGAGCAGGTTGTTCAGTTTCCATGTAGTTGAGTGGTTTTGAGTGAGTTTCTTAATCCTGAGTTCTAGTTTGATTGCACTGTGGTCTGAGAGATAGTTTGTTGTAATTTCTGTTCTTTTACATTTGCTGAGGAGGGCTTTACTTCCAACTATGTGGTCAATTTTGGAATAGGTGTGGTGTGGCGCTGAAAAAAATGTATATTGTGTTGATTTGGGGTGGAGAGTTGTGTAGATGTCTATTAGGTCTGCTTGGTGCAGAGCTGAGTTCAATTCCTGGGTATCCTTGTTAACTTTCTGTCTCATTGATCTGTCTAATGTTGACAGTGGTGTGTTAAAGTCTCCCATTATAAATGTGTGGGAGTCTAAGTCTCTTTGTAGGTCACTCAGGACTTGCTTTATGAATCTGGGTGCTCCTGTATTGGGTGCATATATATTTAGGATAGTTAGCTCTTCTTGTTGAATTGATCCCTTTACCATTATGTAATGGCCTTCTTTGTCTCTTTTGATCTTTGTTGGTTTAAAGTCTGTTTTATCAGAGACTAGGATTGCAACCCCTGCCTTTTTTTGTTTTCCATTTGCTTGGTAGATCTTCTTCCATCCTTTTATTTTGAGCCTATGTGTGTCTCTGCACATGAGATGGGTTTCCTGAATACAGCACACTGTTGGGTCTTGACTGTTTATCCAATTTGCCAGTCTGTGTCTTTTAATTGGACCATTTAGTCCATTTACATTTAAAGTTAATATTGTGATGTGTGTATTTGATCCTGTCATTATGATGTTAGCTGGTTATTTTGCTCGTTAGTTGATGCAGTTTCTTCCTAGTCTCCATGGTCTTTACATTTTGGCATGATTTTGCAGCGGCTGGTACCGGTTTTTCCTTTCCATGTTTAGTGCTTCCTTCAGGAGCTCTTTTAGGGCAGGCCTGGTGGTGACAAAATCTCAGCATTTGCTTTCTGTAAAGTATTTTATTTCTCCTTCACTTATAAAGCTTAGTTTGGCTGGATATGAAATTCTGGGTTGAAATTCTTTTCTTTAAGAATGTTGAATATTGGCCCCCACTCTCTTCTGGCTTGTAGGGTTTCTGCTGAGAGATCTGCTGTTAGTCTGATGGGCTTCCCTTTGTGGGTAACCCGACCTTTCTCTCTGGCTGCCCTTAACATTTTTTCCTTCATTTCAACTTTGGTGAATCTGACAATTACGTGTCTTGGAGTTGCTCTTCTCGAGGAGTATCTTTGTGGCGTTCTCTGTATTTCCTGAATCTGAATGTTGGCCTGCCTTGCTAGACTGGGGAAGTTCTCCTGGATAATATCCTGCAGAGTGTTTTCCAACTTGGTTCCATTCTCCCCATCACTTTCAGGTACACCAATCAGACGTAGATTTGGTCTTTTCACATAGTCCCATATTTCTTGGAGGCTTTGTTCATTTCTTTTTATTCTTTTTTCTCTAAACTTCCCTTCTTGCTTCATTTCATTCATTTCATCTTCCATTGCTGATATCCTTTCTTCCAGTTGATCGCATCGGCTCCTGAGGCTTCTGCATTCTTCACGTAGTTCTGGAGCCTTGGCTTTCAGCTCCATCCACTCCTTTAAGCACTTCTCTGTATTGTTTATTCTAGTTATACATTCTTCTAAATTTTTTTCAAAGTTTTTAACTTCTTTGCCTTTGGTTTGAATTTCCTCCTGTAGCTCAGAGTAGTTTGATCGTCTGTAGCCTTCTTCTCTCAACTCGTCAAAGTCATTCTCTGTCCAGCTTTGTTCTGTTGCTGGTGAGGGACTGTGTTCCTTTGGAGGAGGAGAGGCGCTCTGCTTTTTAGAGTTTCCAGTTTTTCTGTTCTGTTTTTTCCCCATCTTTGTGGTTTTATCTACTTTTGGTCTTTGATGATGGTGATGTACAGATGGGTTTTTGGTGTGGATGTCCTTTCTGTTTGTTAGTTTTCCTTCTAAGAGACAGGACCCTCAGCTGCAGGTCTGTTGGAGTTTGCTAGAGGTCCACTCCAGACCCTGTTTGCCTGGGTAGCAGCAGGGATGGCTTCAGAACAGTGGATTTTTGTGAACCGCGAATGCTGCTGTCTGATCGTTCCTCTGGAAGTTTTGTCTCAGAGGAGTACCCGGCCGTGTGAGGTGTCAGTCTGCCCCTACTGGGGGGTGCCTCCCAGTTAGGCTGCTCAGGGGTCAGGGGTCAGGGACCCACTTGAGGAGGCAGTCTGCCCGTTCTCAGATCTCCAGCTGTGTGCTGGGAGAACCGCTGCTCTCTTCAAAGCTGTCAGACAGGGACATTTAAGTCTGCAGAGGTCACTGCTGTCTTTTTGTTTGTCTGTGCCCTGCCCCCAGAGGTGGAGCCTACAGAGGCAGGCAGGCCTCCTTGAGCTGTGGTGGGCTCCACCCAGTTGGAGCTTCCAGGCTGCTTTGTTTACCTAAGCAAGCCTGGGCAATGGCGGGTGCCTCTCCCCCAGCCTCACTGCCTCCTTGCAGTTTGATCTCAGACTGCTATGCTAGCAATCAGCGAGACTCCGTGCATGTAGGACCCTCCGAGCCAGGTGCGGGATATAATCTCCTGATGCACCATTTTTTAAGCCCGTTGGAAAAGCACAGTATTAGGGTGGGAGTGACCCGATTTTCCAGGTGCTGTCTGTCACCCCTTTCTTTGACTAGGAAAGGGAACTCCCTGACCCTTGTGCTTCCTGAGTGAGGCAATGCCTCACCCTGCTTCGGCTGGTGCACGGTGCGTTGCACCCACTGTCCTGCGCCCACTTTCTGGCACTCCCTAGTGAGATGAACCCGGTACCTCAGATGGAAATGCAGAAATCACCCATCTTCTGCGTCGCTCAGACTGGGAGCTATAGACTGGAGCTGTTCCTATTAGGCCATCTTGGCTGTCCTCTCAGAATGCTTGTAACTTTTGCACATTGATCTTTTATCATGAGACTTTGCTGAAGTTGCTTATCAGCTTAATAAGCTTTTGGGCTGAGACAATGGGATTTTCTAGATATAGGATCATGTCGTCTGCAAACAGAGACAATTTGCCTTCCTCTTTTCCTATTTGAATACCCTTTATTTCTTTCTCTTGCCTGATTGCCCTGGTCAGAAATTCCATTGCTATGTTTAATAGGAATGGTGATAGAGGGCATCCTTGTCTTGTGCCAGTTTTCAAGGGGAATGCTTCCAGCTTTTGCCCATTCAGTTGTGGGTTGTGGGATATTGGTTGTGGGTTTCTCATAATTAGCTCTTATTATTTTGAGATATGTTATGTCCATACCTAGTTTATTGAGAGTTTTTAACATGAAGGGATGTTGAATTTTATCAAATGCCTTTTCTGCATCTATTGAGATAATCATGTGGTTTTTGTCATTGGTTCTGTTTATGTGATGGATTACATTTATTGATTGCATATGTTGAACCACCCTTGCATCCCAGGGATGAAGCCGACTCGATTGTGTAGGATAAGCTTTTTGATATGTTGCTGGATTAGGTTTGACAGTACGTTATTGAGTATCTTTGAATAGATGTTCATCAGGAATATTGGCCTTAAGTTTTCTTTTTTTGCTATGTCTCTGCCAGATTTTGGTATCAGGATGATGCTGGCCTCATAAAATGAGTTACAGGGAAGTTCCTCCTTTTCAATTGTTTGGAATAGTTTCAGAAGGAATGATACCAGATCCTCTTTGTACCTCTGGTAGAGTTCAGCTGTGAATCTGTCTGGTCCTGGGCTTTTTTTTGGTTGGTAGGCTATTTATTACTGCCTCACTTTCAGAACTTGGTATTGGTCTATTCAAGGATTTGACTTCTTCCTGGTTTAGTCTTGGAAATGTGTCCAGGAATTTATCCATTTCTTCTAGATTTTCTAGTATATTTGTCTAGAGGTGTTTATAATATTCTCTGATGGTAGTTTGTATTTCTGTGGGATCAGTGGTGATATCCCCTTTATCACTTTTTTATTGTGTCTATTTGATTCTTTTCTCTTTTCTTCTATATTAGTCTAGCTAGCAGTCAATCTATTTTAGTTTTTCAAAAACCATCTCCTGGATTCATTGATTTTTGAAGGTTTTTTTTTGCATCTCTATGTTTTTCTATTCTGCTCTGATCTTGGTTATTTCTTGTTTTCTGCTAGTTTTTGGATTTGTTTGCTCTTGCTTCTCTAGTTTTAGTTGTGAGAACATCGCTTTTTGAAGCCCTCTCTGTTTAGGTGACAGCTGGCATTTCTGTATATAGTCACATGACACCAACTGCAACTGCAAGGGAGGTGGAAAGTGGAGAGGGGCACATGGATATTCATGGAGCACTGTCTCTACCACAAATGAAAACTAAGGAAAAATATCTTCTTATCCTGTAATTCTGAACTCTGTTGGTTCTTTGTGGATTTTATAGGAGTATCATAGTGCTTTCAAATGGTACTGTGATTTAGGAGCTAGGCCAACTTTTGTGATAAATACTCTAAAACTGCTAACTATGGGTCTTAAATGTTGTCTAACTTCTCAATAATAATGATAATAATTATAATAATGGTAATAATTATATTAAAAATAAAAACTTTGAGAGTTTTCTATAACCTTATACCATGCTTAGAGCTTACTTACATAGATTATCTTATTTAACCTTTCCAGTAATAAAAAGTAGATTATTGCCCTCATTCTACAACTAAAGAAACAAGGGCTAATATTATAAAGAACTTGCCCAAGGGCTCACAGTCAGGATTTTAAACTGGATAGTTAGATGAGAAGCTGCATTTTTACCCTTTGCTAAAGTTCTCAGTCTAGAGTTTCTTATTTGTTGAAAATAGAATGCTAATTCTTATACGAAATAATTTGTTAGACATCTAGCACATTGCCTGTTACTCATACTAGCTTGGTGCCTAATAAGTATTCAAGCAGTATTAGTTCCCCACCTTCGTATGTAAAGAAGGCAGGCAGAAGCCATACCTTCGTATGTAAAGAAGGCAGGCAGAAGCCATACCAGCTCTACTATTGATTACTGTTATATGCTTTCCAACGTAATTGAAAATAATTATCAAATTATCAAACATAATTTAGGTCTTCAAATTTTTGCTGCTTTATTGACTTTTCATAATTCATTGATTCCACAGAATAACCATCTCTAGGCCAACTAACTAATGTAAAAGTGAAATTGATTCCAGGATGTAACCCTCTGCTGAGAGTAACTCTTCAAGGAACAGTGTGAGGAAATGTGCTCCTGAGAGAACAAAATTCAATCCTAAATATCCCTAAGTATTGTCTCAAATCTTCCCCTTTAAAACTCATATATAAGGCCAGGTGCTGTGGCTCACGCCTGTAATATCAGCATTTTGGAAGGCTGAGGCGGGAGAATTGTTTGAGGCCAGGAGTTCAAGACCAGCCTGGGCAACATAGTGAGACCTCATCTCTAAAAAAAAAAAAAAAAAAAAAAAAAAAATTATCTGGGAGTGGTAGCATGTGCCTATAGTATCAGCTATCAGAAGGCTGAGGTGGGGAGATTGCTTGAGCTCAGGAGTTCAAGGCTGCAGCGAGCCATGATTGTGCCACTGCATTCCAGGCTGGATGACAGAGCGAGACACTGTTTCTAAAAGGAAACAAACAAACGAATCTCATATGTAAATAATTTGATACATATTTAAAATAGATTAAGCACATGCCTTTTTGCCACAGAAAAACCCCAGAACATCAGGCATTATTTTGGCTGACTTTGCACAACAATGTTGGAGTGGTATCATGAAGCAACTGAATCTGCTGGTCATAACTATGAGAATAGATAGCTCAATATCTTCTGTGCCAAAAGCAGGATCAAGACTTTAGGCAACTGGTTTTCGGTATCCAAATGACCATACTAAAAAAATATCCAGCAGATTGACTGGCTAATTTTCCACAAGTGCACTTTGTGGTTAATATTTCTTGGCTATCCTATTGAGATAGATTAATTTGATACCCATGTTACCTTTAATAATGCCCAACACACAGTAGGTGCTGAATAAATATTTAACAAATGAGTAGAATCAGGCCCTTTAAATTTCTTGGCATCCGTGAATATCCAGCTTTCTATCACCACACAAGATTGTCTAGCTAAACTAGTACATGGTTTAGCTTACAAAAAGAAGAGAACTTGTTTTGAAGTCAGATAAACTTTAATTCATATTAATTGGTACCACCAATTAATAGTTCTGAGATTTTCAGCCGATTAATGAACAGCTCTGTATGCCACTTTCTTCATCTGTTTTGAGTGTTCACTTTAACATGTTTAACATAATAAAGAGTATGTCTGTAGTAGGTAAGCAATAATACTGGTTCAACTTTCTTTCTTCCCTTGTGTTATTGAGAGTTAATATCATACAAGTCATATGACACATATTTCTGTGACTCACTAAAAATATCTTATCTACTGCCTGTTTTCTGATTTCAGGTTTATTATATAAAGAAACAATTGAATATATTCTTCCTGAAGTTTAGCTGATGAATTTTATCTTTCCTATGAATTGGTATTATATATTTTATGAGATTAATAAATCAAAACGTGCCACTTACTGTGGTTTTGTCATTGTTATTATTTTTTTTCCTTTGGTGTTCCAGAAGCGTGACACTAAATTTTGTGCTCAAGGCAGTAGATATTCATAACTTAAGTCTTCTGGTAAAACTGTCATCTCCTAGCTTGCTTTATTTGACATTTGTTTTTAAAACTGGATTTAATGGTTTTATTGTTTCTCTATCTTTTACCGTGAGCTAGACAAATCCTTTATGGAACCATACAGAATATAAATAATAAATGAAAGAATAAAATAGTTTGCCCAAGGTTTCACAGCTATTAAGTGCAGAACTGATCCAGGCTCAGTGCTGTTTTCAGCTATATCATTCAAAAGAAACAAAGTTTAACCTCCAAAAATTCTTAAACCTCAATGTTTCCCACTCAGGAACTGACTATCAGAAACATAGGACAGTCATTCACAAATGAAAATGAGGAGAGAATGCTTCTGAAATATAGGCTATTAAAGTGCAATCAAAGCTTTGGACACCTGCAGGAGAAGATCAATAATGTGGGACACTTTTCTTTGCAAAATTCTATGGCTATAGGCTAGCAATTGAATTGATGATGAGTGCTCAGGTGCTGATACCAAGGAGAGTCTTTTATGACATTATTTTTAACTTCCACATCCTTTGTTTACATGTCGATCTGCATTGCTTCCAGTTTTTGACTCTTTAATTATTCCTCTTTGAATGGTGGCATCTTTTATATCTACTATTGTCTAAAACAGTGATTCTCAAAATGTGAAACTTGTTAGAAATACAGATTCTTGGCCTTATCCTAGTATTACTGAATCAGAAACTTTGCATTTTATAAGCCCCCTAGCTAGTCCTAATCCATGTTAAAACTTCAGAATCTCTGCTGTAGACCAAGTATTGGCTAAGCATGCCTTCTCAACATGAATTTTTTTTTTCTTTGTAGGTTTAAATAATCTGCTGTCTTGTTCTATGACTTGAACTCAGGAAACACTAAAATGTATAACTAGAGAAAAGTCATTTTTAGCACTGATAATATTTTTCTGTAGTGTGCTTGATGGAATATTTTCATGGGCACATTTTATAAAGAAAAAATTATATTTGAACTTTATAGTCATGACAAGGAATACTATATAGAAGCTGAAGGATGAAATGTAGTCTATTAAATATGCTCTGAACCTTTCAAAACTCAATTTAGATTTGTAAGCTTAGGGCACAGATGGGATCTGGGGGAAGCTCTTTAACACATCATATTTGCTATCAAATTTTTGGTTATGACATCAATCTAAGAAAATTTCCTATGCTATTATGTCCATGCCTTACTGCTTAAACTAGTAATTAAAATAGACTTTTACCAATTATTTGAGATGCTTTCATGAACATCTTCCCTAACTTCCAAATTTTACCTGAAGTTTAATTCAAAGTGGGGTATAAAGAAGAAACTTGAAAGGAAATTATATGTTTATGTGTGTGTGAATTCACAAACCTTGTAATGATGATTTTTAATTGGTTGATTGCTGATGCTTGAATCCATATCTCCAGAATGTTATGCCAATGACTTGTATTTTATCAAGCCCTATTTCTCCAGTGTGCATCCCCAGGTGGTTGAGATGCACACTCATATCTGAGAACCAGTGAAAAGGAAGGTTCAGGGATATTTTTAGTTGGGGAAAACACAGATCAAGTCTCCCCTCAAACATTACAACTTTATACCTGTAACTTGGCTTCTAGTAGTTGCTGTATACATGGTAGCTGATTGAATTAATGATATTGAATGAGCGCGGGTGGTTAGTTGCTACTGTGAAAGTTGTCAAAATCAGAATGGAGTCACTTGTGTTAAAAAAAGAAAGGAAAAAACCATGACAAATAGAACAGAGGAAGGCCATAAAGAGAAGCGTTCACATGCGTAAATACCTGGTAAAAACTATCACAAAGGGCTGAAAAACCCATGAGTTTGCGCCAAGACCATCACAACCTTATGCAAAAAATGTTTCTGCAAAGACATCTGCCAAGCAACTTCCTGTCCCACTTTGGACTGGCATCACCTTTGTTATTGATCCTTGTAGCCAAGGATAATTATCTCAAAACAGTTAGATAATCATCCTCATTTTCCTTTAAAAACCTCTGTTTTCCTTTACCTCCTGGAATACACACATAGTTTACTATGGCACATATACTGCCATTGCAATACTCTATTCCAGAATAAATATTATTTTATTTCTATTATATAGAAAGAGCCCTTTTCTGCTTGGTAGTTTCTTTTTGCTTTCAGCACTTTTTTTATTCTGTAGAATGTATTATCCATACTTTAACTACTTTCTTATTTAATTGTCTTCATTCTAGACTGAACCTTATCTTTTTTTGGTTATATTTTGAGTGCCAAACCTAGTATTTGGCAAATAATATGTATATCATCAGCATTTGTTGGGTTAAACAGTTCTAAATATTAAATAGGGTAGCTCTTAGAGTAAACCTGAGAGATAAGTGACATGAATCGTTAAGCTTCTTTGGTTTATTTGAATATACATTGAAATGTTGGAAGAGGAGAGACAACAAATTGAATCAACTATGATATATTGACTGAGACCATAGCTGTAAAAGCCACAGTGAAGTCCAAAGGCACAGGGCCGTGCCACAATACAACATTAAGTCAGGAGTCTGGAACACAAAGTTCATTGCCAATGATTAGTTTATACATGCAATACAGTTGAGAAAGCCACACTTCCAAAGTGAAGGGAATAAGTAAGGGAAGGGGAGATATTTTCTAGGTTTGGTGAGGCTAGTGTGTGCTAAAGATTTTGTGTGTGGTCAGAAACAGAATATTAAAAGATATAAAGAAGGGTCAGAACATGACAAATGGCAAGTTAGGCACTTCATTCATCCCAAATTAAACTTGACAGATGAATTCACTTTATATTCTAGCTCCAGTTGCTTTTTAACCTTTCTTAGCCAGGAAAAAAAGCAGGGCTTTATTCAGGCTGTTCTACTCATATGCCAAAAAGTCTAGAGTAGAAATGGACCATGGTGTGGAGAGCAGTTCCTGGTACTGTGGTTGAAATCAAGGATTGTTTAAAGACTGATGTTCTTTTTTCTGCCACTGTCCACACCCATTGTCTAAATTCTAAATCCTGTTGTTGTCTCCCTGAATAGGCTTGCAATGTCCTGATTTTTAATAGTCTTGTTTAATTCCCTATCTCATGCTCCACATACTGCTTTCTTGATTTCAGAACTTTTATTATTGCATTTGCAGATCACTTAATTTTTGGTTTCCTGTCCAAGCAACATAAGTTCCTATAAGTCCACTCTATTCTTTGAGGTCTTAGTGCATTTGCAGTGAATGCTGCCACCATATCCGATGCAATCATAGGTTGGTGCCTGTCACACGTATTCTACTTTCAAGTCTGTCTCAGTCTTATCTGGAGGCCTCAAGATCCTAGCACTGGATTTGTAGGTTTTGCCACCCGTGTTCACATGGGCTCCGTTGTATTCTCCTCATTTACATCACTGATGCTGCTTGGGTCCCTTTCTAAGTGAATATGGGGAAAATTAGATAGTACTTCTATTTCAAGTTTTTATTTAGAGATGAAATGCCAAAACTTTCCAGGAAAAATAGTTTTATTATCAATCCAGAGGTTCAGAGCCTAAGGAGATTTAAATCTTTCAAATTATATCAGAATTCGATTTTCAGAAAAGTTAGTGTATGTTAAAATTATACAAAAAGTCTTTGGTTTAGATTCTGGACTCAGAACATTATAGGCAGATTTTTCACTAATTAAAGCTTTGGCAGGACACTCATAAGTTGTGAGGTATGTGAGAAATTATTCATTGCGTGGGAATGTCTCACATCTCACTTCTTGTAGGACAACCAGCATTCTTTGACAAACCAAATCAATCTAAACTGTACCTCTCCCCTTATTGTGGCATTTTAAAACCTGCCCACAAATCTCCTAAATGCCCCAAATGGGTCAAAACCACCTTTAATGAGAATCACTGGCATAGATTGTTTAATTTTCAGTCACTGGGATTGGGGAGGAACCCACAGAAAGTATGGGTGCTTAAAACCTGAACAAAATCAGCAAGAAGGGTGACTGCTGGGAAGGCATCCACCAGTGTATGCCACAGGAATGGGCTAGATGATATTCTGTGAGGTCCCTTCTAGCTATAGAATTCTTACTATTTATGTCATAAGTACAATATAAGATCATTTGTGGATAAATAATCACAGGTAATGGATATTTATATTATACATATGTATTGTAGTTCAAAATTTTAAAGACAGACTCATCAATTACTAAATATAATTGATAGATGAACTTCTCTCAAAAATAAACAAAAAATGCAACAATTAAGATATTTAAAATCTAAGCTTCCAAAAAATAAAGTGTCATATGGTATTTTAGAATAATATTAATTCAAACAAGAATTTTGCTATGCTTAATTCAGAACAATAGCATTTGTGATATTAATGAGGACAAATGAAGTCAAGACTGTTTAATTCAAATTTACCCAAATAAAATAATTAAAACTTTACATAAGTTTGTATCTTAGTTCTTTCTGAGAAAAGGTTGTAGATACAATTTTTTATCTGTTCTCATGTGACTGGTATAATGGGTGACCAGTGATCATCTTTGTCTTATTTACTTGAATCCTGAAGGATCTAATATCACCTCTGAGACCAATGCATGTTCAGTAGCTATAGATGTTTATTCTATAAATGAATGTCTCTATGAGATACTTTAGAAAAGATTATGTGAATCAAATCTAAGATTAGTCTATTATAAATAGTTTTAATGATGAAAAAAAACAATTTCTTTGCATTTTTTCCCTAAGCTCTTTTACTCGAGGTAATCTTGCATGGACTGATACATATTTTTTTTCTATGTGAACTTCATGAACTAGATGATAGATGGCTAAGTGTCAGTAATCATTAAAAGAACAAGTTTCTGTACATCTCATTATCATTCTGCCTGTTCACTTGCCTCATGTTTTTGCTGTTCTTCTTTTTGACAGGGATTCGATAAACAAGTGGATGTGTCATATATTGCCAAACATTACAACATGAGCAAAAGCAAAGTTGACAACCAGTTCTACAGTGTGGAAGTGGGAGACTCAACCTTCACAGTTCTCAAGCGCTACCAGAATCTAAAGCCTATTGGCTCTGGGGCTCAGGGCATAGTTTGGTAAGCGGAATGGATTTGCTGTATTTTTAAAGGGAACACACCGTGTGCAACTACTAGACACAAACACACAAACAAACAAAATCCCCAAAATAAATAGCATAATTTGGGAGGGAAAAATAATCCTATTGAAGAAAAAAAATAACATTATGAGCATTACGTTTAATTTATTATCCACTTGCTAACAATATATACAACTTGGCTTGTGACATGTTTTTTTTGGTCACAGAAAAAAAGTTATTACACAAGAATCATAAAGAAATAAAGAGAACCAGAGATTTTCTAGCAGTTGCTAATGTATTTCTAGAGTTTAATTTGTTGCACAGCAAGAAATGAGGGGACATGTCTTAAGATAACAGCAAATAAAACTACTTATATGCTAGAGAGGAATAAAAGCTATTTCAAATGTTTCTGTAACTTTTCAAATTCAGTGTTTGAAACTGAGTTACCGATTTAGAAAAAGTAGTATTTTCAAAATGTTTGCCTCATGTTTCCAAAATGGGAAGATTCTGGGCTTCTTAGTAACAATTCTTTTATGACATTTTTGAGTAGCTAATTAAAATTATGACAAATCTAGATCTGATTTACCTAAGACTCTTGCAAAATTCATGATATCAGGTTAATTGATAAGCATTTCTTTTACACAGTTTTAATTTGTAATGTCACAACCAAATGTATTTAATATAAACTTATTAGTATAATAATTTTTAATCTTTCTGATGGCTCACACAGATAAGTAAAAATTCAGGACATGTACCCTGAATATGTATATTTATATATGTATATTTATTTATAAAGGATATTTATTTATACAATATATTTATTTATTACTGCTACATTCATAATGTCCATTTAAAAACACAAACACTTTTAAGGGATGAGATAAATTTACAGCAAATCACCATAAACTTAGCCACTTTCTTGCTGATCTTACAGTTCTGTAGGTCAGAAGTCCTACAAGATTTCATTTTAGCCCAGTGGGGCTAAAATCAAGATGGTGGTAGGCTGGGTTCCTTTCTGGAGGGCTGGAGGAGAATCTATTTCCCTGATCATTTGAATTGTTGGCAGATTTCAATTCCTTGCAGTTGTGATAAAAAAAAAAAAGAGGTTTAAAATTTAAAATATTTTAAATGTTTTAAAGTTTGTGTTTAAATGGCTAAGTTTATGGTGATTTGCTATGCTAGCAATACTAATAATGCACATGGTATAGTAAAGATTCTAATATTAAGACAATTGCTGTAACTCTCCTAAATTTACCAGTGGCGGGAGAAAAGAGTAGTTTCTGGCTACCTTTCTTGATGGAAAATTGTAGAATATTAACATGAGAAAGTTTTCCTGACTAAGATCCTCAGTCCAGATGCTCAAATATTAATTGGGATAGTTTCATTTTCCTTTGAACAGACCTGCCACAGATTTGTGGCAGTGAAACTGAGTACTGTCAGTGAAAGAAAACTGATAGACCTTTAATGACTCAAAAATAGATCCAAAGCAGCATTTTGCTCAGGAAGTTAACAGATTATCACAGAAAGATTTGAACATTTTCTAATAATTTTGTAGTGTGTTTTATAGGATATTTTGGGCCTCTATTTCTCCTTTCTATAGGGTGGAAGTTATCTTTGGCTTAGGTATAGATACTGCAAAATTTTTTATATTGCCTTTGTCAACTGTGAGCTCATCTGCCTCTCTTATGTCAAATGCATCCATTCCCAGACATGCTTCTGAAATCCACAGACCTTTTCTATGTGCACAACTGTCAGAGTACATAATATCTTGAATGTTCCATGCAATCCTGAGTATAGTGACTGGTTCAAACTGGAAACTGGGCATATCTGAGATCTCTGATGGACAGACAAACTGAAACATATCATTAATTTATTTTGCCTTATTTTCTTTGGAGCAGAAATACAACATGGAGGAAAAAATTACAAAACAGATATCATCATTTTTGTCCATGTGTCACCGCATGTAATTTTGCATGTGTATGCAAGAGAAATTCTGCTTTTCAAGCATAAGTATTGGCATATGGATACCTATTATGTCACAGAATCTCCGTCCTCCTAACTTGTTTGAAATGGAGTCTCATTTCTACTGTTCTGGTTACCTTAAACTTGTTATTGGGTTTTTACAATCTTTTCCCCCACTTTGGACTGTTTTATTTCTTACTTATCAGCATGGGGGAAAAGGTAATACTAAAATATCTTCAAAAGAAGTTATTACTATACTATATTTCATTTACCATTGATGATAGGTCAAAAATGTCAATGTTGAGCATGATTAAACAAAAGCTACTGTGAAATATTGGGAAAAAATGAAAATTTTCCTTCTGCCTTTGAGGGAAAGAAAAGATTATCTGTTGAAGCAGAAACGATGAGAATTATTCTGCTTCACTGTGTGAGCTGAGAAGTTCTCTACAGCCTCATAGGTGGGGAATTGTATAATAATCTGCAAGATGAGTTTTTAGCAACAGTGGTCAGGATCCAGAAGAGCAACTCATTCAGAACATTTTTCCAATCATCAGAAGAGGGTCTCATTAGTGTTTTTTTCTGTTACCAACTCCGGAACAAAAACAAGCATGGGAAGAAATCGACAGTAGGGGTTTCATTGTTTTCACTCACATCTATCCTGCTGTTTCTTGCCAAGCCAAGGAACATTTTCTACTTTCTCATTTCTCTCTCTAAAGATGATTCAAATGGACAGCCAAAGTGGTGGCAAAAGTTAACAACTAAGTTTAGCAGAGACGGCTTGCCAGGGCTGGTCTGCTCTTTAACTGAAAAGAGCTGATTGTATGGTTTTAAATGAAAGGAAGTGAAGCCATATTATTTCTGTCTTGGTGGTGTTACACACCATCAGCTTGTAAGTGGTCACAATTCAATTTTGCAAGATGATGTTAGGCAGGATATTTACAGAAAACTGTAAGATTAATACAATTCTAAGATAAAATCATAGAATTGTAAAATATCTGTACCTTGAAAATTAAGTATTTAAAAATAAGATGATACATTTTATGTTAACCAACCTTTAAAAAAATTCCACTTGGAGCTAGAGGATGGCATTTAATTAAAGTTGAAATAATCATAGTTATAAGATGCCCTGGAAATAACCCAATGGATTTGTTTATCTTAAATGGAATATATATCCATGTATATGTATACGTACAGTAGTCACCCCGTATTTGTGGTTTAGCTTTCTGTGGTTTCAGTTACACATGATCAACTAGGATACGAAAACATTAAATGAAAAATTCCAGAAATACTTTGTAAGTTTTAAATTGTACACCATTCTGAAATCTTGCCCTGTCTCACTCTATCTCATCCCATCCTTCTGGGGATGTGACTCATCCCTTTGTGTAGCATATCCAGGCTGTCTATGATACACCTGTTGGTCACTTAGTGGCAGTCTCAGTTATCAGAGCAACTGTTGCAATATTGCAGTGCTTGTGTTCAAATTATTCTTATTTTAATTAATAATGGCTCCAAAATACAAAAGTAGTGATGCTGGCGATTTGGATGCAGTAAAGTGCTTCCTTTAAGTTAAAAAGTGAAAGTTCCCAACTTAATGAGGAAAGAACAAAAATCTTATGCTGAGATTGCTAATGTCTTCAGAAAGAATGAATCTTCTATTTATGAAATTTGAACAGTATGTTATTGCAGTTGTTCTATTTATTATTCTTGTGAATCCCCTACCGTGCTTAATTTATAAATTAAACTTTATCATAGGCATATATGTGTAGGAAAAAACATAGTATATATAGAGTTCACTATTATCCAGTTTCAGACATCCACTGGGGGTCTTGGAATGTATCTGCCTCAGACAAGGGGGTACTACTGTAATGAATATGTAATACCAATATATGATTATTATATACTATATATACATACATATTAATCCAGTGGGTTAGTTTATCTTAATTGATTAGGCATCATATATGTTATTTTAAATATTATATATATGATATATTAGGATATATATCTTTTTGTTTTGGATAAAAATTTGAAAAATCATTTCTGGTGAATGTCCTTCAATAAGTGGTCTACAGTAACAAGACTATGCAGATAAACAATTTAAGATATAAATTGCTAGGCATGTTCAGCAGAAACTCAGGTGTTCATATATTCTTCTTTGAAAAAAAGTTCCCCCTTTTAAATGTGCTCATTTTCATTTAAAAAAAGACACTATTTACTCTGATGTGTTTAGCAGCTTTTTCCATTTTGATGATGAATTTGATTTACTCCATCTGCACTCTGATTTAATCACCCTTGAACTAATAACATCCATCGGCAAAATGATTGGAAAAGGTTGGGAACATCTTCCCTAAAGGGTTGGTAAATATGCACCAGAACAAAAGTGATTGAAAGTTGGCCATGTTAGGGTGCATGACAGAAAGGTATTTAATATATATTTCTTGCTGATAAAAATTACGAGAAAAATTGATGAAGTTCTCAGGATTCTGTTAAAATTTGCATATTTAAATGTTATAGATTCAATTGTCAGTACTTTAAGATACCTTATATTATCATCTTTAGTAATTATAGTTACAAATAAACTTATGCCCAAAAAATATTTTTTTTCCCATTGTGGTTTATCAGTGATAGCTTTTAACTTACAGTCTTTCAGAATCTAGGTTTACTCATCTGTAAAATGGAGGTAATATTATCTCATAGGACTCAGGAGAGTACAAAACAAGCTAGATACATAAAATTGCTTTATAAATCTGAAATTGTCGTGACTTTTAGTAGATTCAAGAAAGGAAGGCTTATGATACTTTTTCTTAACAATGGAAAATTGTAAAGGTCAGCACATGTAACCTAGGAAAATGCCTGATGGTAACAGTTGCTTCATCATCACACTGTATATATTGTATACATATTACAGTTAAGAGCATGGGATTTAATAAAATAACTTTACTAATACTCCATCACGGAGGCTGGCAAAGAAGCATTTGAACTTTTTTTTCCCCTATCTTTCATCCAGGGCTTCAGTTAACCAATGTTATTTACAATATGTTAGTTGTAAACATTAGTTTTTTAAATCTGCAACACAATTTCACAGGGCCAGCTAAGCATCTTTAAGCACAGAATATGGATGGGAGCATCTTATGGTTATGAGGTTGGTGACATGAAGAGAGATGGGTAAGATCATCCAGAGGTTTTCCGAAGCATCACTCTTCCTCAATAATACAAAACAGACTTGATCAGTGGGCCCCAGATGATTTTATTTTGTTTCTGCAAACATTACTCAAGCTCTTGTGGCACATTTCTCTTAAGAGTTTCTAATGAGCCATTACGCTAAATGACACAGATTTAATCACACATTTCCATTTAGCCCCTGACCAGTGGAAATGATTATCCTCTCATGTACATCCGTAATATCAGCATATTCTTCATCCCTGGCATTTTCCATTAATTTTAAAATTTTGGACCCTTAATTGCAACCTCCTTGAAATAAGGAACATTGAGCTTCAAATACTGTCTTTTATATATGTAGCAGGTTTAAGGTGGTGATGGCCCAGCAGAATAGGACAGAATTAGACACTGTATTCTTCCACATTTTGCTGTTCTCCTAGGCCTCTTTGCACAGTACAGGCCACACATATTTATTTACCATATTTCTCAATTGATCAATAAGACTGGTAAATGTCATTTTTTTTCCTTTACCAAGAAAATGTGGTGTTTTGAAAAGCAATGTGTAGAAGTTTGATGGCAGTATATTTACAGAAAAAACAATTATACACATATGTAATATCCACATTTCTATGTGTCAACCATAAATTATATGTGTGTCCTTATGTATAAATATTTAATTGTTGATGTGATAACTAATGCTGAAGGGGTTGGTAATTCATAATCTTAAAAATTATTTTTGGCTTTGGAATGTTTTGTAGACATTTATTCTGAATTCTGTCATTCTTCAGTTAATTTGTAATTAACTTACATCCCTGTAGTAAAAACTGACAGCAAGAGTTTGTAGCCTGGGAGCACTTTTCTTGGCAGATTTGAAAAATAGTCCTTTAAATTTCCATAGATAATTATTCACTTACAGATGATTGAGTCTTTTCTGTAAATCATTTGTTGATATAAATACTAATGTCCCTATTAGAAGAAATAATTAGTAAATACATTATTTATTTTTCAGTTTCAACTTCCATCCTAAAGATTAAATAGTTAAGTGATGCTGGTTCTTATTTTTTTTAGAACTTGTCTTTTAGGGCATCAGTGAATATTTTCATTGCGGAAGTAAAGTCAGTTTATAGTCCATATACTATTTTTTCAGATTAATCCTGATTGTTAGGATTAAAATGTATCCATGGTTATGTTAAAAAGTAACCTACAGCCCAAATATAAATATCTAACAAGTTAATCTAGCACCATCCAGTGCATCTTGGAAAAGCCAAAATTCCTCACAGAAAGGAGGCAGTTTGATGAGTTGAATTAAATTATGCTAAATAACAGATGGCAATGGCTGTCCCTCAGATTCTGGGAAGCATTCTCATTTACTGCTCTAAGAGATCTGTGCATTCCATCTGTAGATAAGCTGGCTTTGTTTTTTTTTAAAAAGATAGTAGGTATGTGTTATAAATTTTGTAACAAAAAATACCAAGGCTTAGAGGAGCTTTTTATACAGCTCAGAGGGAAGGTAGTTGGCCCTTCTCTCTACTAAGTCATGCTTCTGGCCTGTTACAGCATTACTTTCTGTTTATAGAGTCTGAGCTGTCTTTGCTAATCATGGATTTGAATGTGGGGGCTGAGGACAAAGGAAGGCATCTTTTACTTTGGAAGATGGAGTGACAGCCCTATCATTCCCTTTGTGCGCTCTCTGCCTCTCCTGTGATGGAATTTAAATTTATTTAAAATATTTGACCTTGTCAAGTAAGTTTCACTTTACGTGTCCAAAGTTATGAATCCAGCATTGAGCCATTGCATTTTAAGCTTCTGTGTATGACAGGAGAGTCTAAATTATCATCAGGGAAGGTACTCAGTCACTTCATTTGACATTTCTTTTATTTAAATACATGTACCTTAGGGTTCTTGTGCTATGCTCTTCTTCATTTCTATTCTTCTTTATTTTTTATCATTAAAAACATTTTTCACAGATTTTAGTATGTCCATTAATAAAATCATGATTTCACTCTCAATCCAGGGAGATGCAACCCCAAATATATTTTTTAAAGTTTTCCTTTGGGTTCACCAAGGACATCAGAATATGGATGGGAAGTGTGAGCCCTGCACAAGAGGACTGAGATGAGGGACTTGTACGGGCTGAGCTCCAGCCTGGGCTCTACCCGTGGACTCTGATACATGGTCACCTCCGCCTCGAGGAGCTGCTTTTTCTCACACCCACACCAGGTGGGCTAGCAGCAAATATTAAATGAATGAACTTTAGATTTGAAGTGACCATGACAGAAACTCAGTTTAACTAGCAAAAATATAAGTTGCAAAATACTTAGTTTACAGAAGATCTAATACATCTAGGATGTTAAATAATTCACTGGCATGATGATTTAAGACACCTGAAGAAAATGCAAATAATCAGGGAGCAGAGGAAAATTATAAGCCAAATTGTTGTCATGTTAACATTATCCCTCCTCTTCAGTGACCCTGCTTCTCTCATCCCTTTTCCCTCCCTACATCTTTTTATGGACATCTCTCTTTCAAGGCCTCCCTGTTCTCTGAACCTGTCACACTCCTGCTGGATTAACTTTTTCACTATCTAGCCAGGAACCATGAAGAGTGATTTCAGACACTCTCAGAGGCTCTTTATTTTCTCACCTCCTTGTCCTCTGCAGCTTTGTTTTCCAAACTCTCATCCGGATCAGCCCAAGTGGCTGTTTTCTCTGCTCCTGCTGGAAGGCTGAGCCCAGCTGGAGGAATGATATAATCACACTGATTTCCTCCATTATAAGTTTATGAGCTTCATCCTCAGCTGGGCCCTTGTTCCTGCTCAGCAACCATTTTGCATATATGTCTCGTCAGCTCCCTAGCCATTTCCCAAGGCGGCTGTTACAATCCTTTTACAACTTTCATGAAAGCTCCCAATTCCACTTCACCAGCAACATTCTTTACAGAAGGTCTTACCTCCTACTTCCCTGAGAAAACAGATGGACTCAGGCATGTAAACTCTCCATTTCCCCTTCAATCTCCTAACTCTTTGTCATCTCCAGTCTTCCCTGCCCAGTTAGTTCCTTCATGAGGGACACCGTCAGGCTGGCCACCCACCTGTGTTCTTGATTCCATCTCCACCCGTTGGGACCTATTAGTTTGTGTCTGTCTTGCATTGACTGATGCTTCTTCTCCCCTGCCTATGGACGACCTCTCACCAAATTCTCATCTACAAAAAAAGTTATTTAGAATGTGCCTACCCCTCAAACAACCCCTCTTTCTCTCCTTCCCTCATCATCACACTTCTTGATAGTCTGAAGTTAATGCCTCCACATACCTTTTTAGTTCTCATTTTACAAGCAGTTCCAATTCTTTTTTTTTTTTTTTTTTTTTTGAGACGGAGTCTCACTCTGTCGCCCAGGCTGGAGTGCCGTAGTGCGATCTTGGCTCACTGCAAGCTCCACCTCCCTGGTTCTCGCCATTCTCCTGCCTCAGCCTACTGAGTAGCTGGGACTACAGGAGCCCACTGCCACGCCCTGCTAATTTTTTTGTGTTTTTAGTAGAGACGGGGTTTCACCGTGTTAGCCAGGATGGTCTCGATCTCCTGACCTCGTGATCTGCCCGTCTCGGCCTCCCAAAGTGCTGAGATTACAGGCGTGAGCCACCGCGCCTGGCCAAGCAGTTCCAATTCTATCACATTACCCCTGTGGAGGAGGATGCTCTGGGGAGGCAACCATCGACCTCCTAAGTGGCTAATCCATTGGCTTCTTTTTCAGCTCTCATTTTATTATTATTATTTTTATTTCAATGGCTTGTGAAGTACAAGTGAGATTTTTTTGTTATATGGATGAATTATATAGAGGTGAATTCTGAGATTTTAGTGCATCCATCACCCAAGTGGTGTACATGTTACCTAATGTGTAGTTTTTTATCCCTTGACCCCCTCCTACCCTTTTTCTCCTGAGTCTCTGAAGTCCATTGTATCACGCTGTATGCCTTTGTGTACTCACAGCTTAGCTTCCACTTTTAAGTAAGAACATACAATATTTGGTTTAACATTCCTATGTTACTTCACTTAGAATAATGGTCTTCAGCTCCATTGAAGTTGCTGCAAAAGACATTTCATTCCTTTTAATGGCTGAGTGGTATTCCATGGTGTATATACCACATTTTCTTTATCTACCCATCAGTCAGTGGGCACTTACGTTGGTTCCACATCTTTGCAATTATGAATTCTTTGGCTCCCGTTTTTTTACTTTTCTGTAATATCTGGAAAGGTTAAATATCCAATTCTTCTTGAATTCTATCTTCTTTTGAATTTTAAGCTAAGAATTTTAAAAATCTGGGGCTCGTTTGGAATGGGATGGACTGGCCAACATACTGAGGGCTGTGAAAGGCCGTGGTTAGAGTGCAGACTCTAAGATCCTGGCTCCCTCTTACCTGTGTGGGATCTCAGGAATTTTATCTGAAGATGGGGCTGGAAGAAATAACTATGTATGCATAGAATTGCTGTTAAAGCAAACTAAATTAGTTAATACAGTGCCTGGATTTACTTAGTAGTCAGTGCCTGTTAGTTTTCATTATTGTAGCTGGCCTGGGTTATGGCCAGGTTCTCAGAGGTTGGTTTGATTAGGGAACTGTCTTCTCTAGTTCAATGTTCAGAATGCCAGTAAAATAATCCAATCCAGGTTGGGTGCGGTGACTCGTGCCTGTAATGCTAGCACTTTGGCAGGCCGAGGTGGGTGTATCACCTGAGGTCGGGTGTTCAAGACCAGCCTGGCTATCATGGCGAAACCTGTTTCTACTAAAAAATACAAAAATTAGCCAGGCGTGGTGGTGGGTGCCTATAATCCCAGCTACTTGCGGGGTTGAGGCGGGAGAATCGCTTGAACCTGGGGGGCGGAGGCTGCAGTGAGCCGAGATTGCGGCACTTCACTCCAGCCTGGGTGGAAGAATGACACTCCATCAATAAATAAATAAATAAATAAATAAATAAATAAATAAATAAAATCCAATCCAAAGCCACTGAGGCCAAGATTTGAATTGGTGGCCAGAGCAAAAGGAGCCAGAAAGACAGGTACTAATTTTCAAGCCTAATGAGAATGAGATTCTAAATGAGAGAAGGAAGGCAAAAGCCAAGAACCAGGCCAGAACTGGATCAAAGTGGGAGAAATTTGGGAACAATGGAATGAATCTAGCACATATGTCATGAATATTATTGGCTGGTGGTTGAATGTTAATGCTATTAGACTAGGTTGAAGCCAACTGTTTCCTGGTGCCCTCCTACCTCTATGGTCAATCATTATCTAACCTTTTATTGATCATCTGTCTCTACCCTTCAAATATTTGTATTTTAAAAGTGTTCTTCCTCCTTTGTGCTTGCGTTTTTCACAGTTCAATGCCTGATGTCTTCTGTCTTTTGGCTGTACTTTACTTCTAAGCTGTTGGTCCATGAATTATTTCTGTACTCTTATCTCCTTCAGATTCCTCCACAGATATCTCAAATTCAGCATGCCCAATATAATTTTATGATCATCTACTCAAACTTGCCCTTCACGATGTATTTCTTATTTGAGGATTGCTATTCCTTCAGTTGCCTCAGTTAAAAATTACGGAGTCATAGTTTCTTCCTTTCTCTTTCCAGATTGAATCTAATTGTTTCTATTTCTGAAATATCCCTTCCTTCCATTTCAACTGCCTTTTCCAGGTCTTCATCATACCCCGCTGGGCTATCATCATGGGTAGTTAACTGATATCCCTTTCCCCCTCCTTATCTCTTCTTCTCCTAGTCCGTCTTCCATACTGCTTATGGGTAAAGTTGCTTACACAATAAAATTCAAATATTTTGGAAGGGCATGCTAGTCATTGTTCTCAAATGTGCTGACCACTTTTATGCTTCGGGTATTTATATGAAGCTATTTTCTTTCACCTGAATGCTCTTGACATGCTTGCCATTTTCCCTGGGAATCCCTGGGAAATTGCTCTCATCTTCACATTTCAGTTATGGGGTCACCTTTTCTGCGAAGTCTCAAGTCACCTTTTCTACTGCTCAGCAAAAGTGATTGCCCTCTCATCTGTATTATTATGACATGTTATACTTACATCTCTTTTGGAACTCTTTATATTTTTATTGCTATTAAAATCTGTGTCTGCTGCTAGATGATGATCTCCTTGGGACAAGGATTCTGACTTTCTCATCCTTATAGTCTGAAGATTTCAAAAAGTGCCTGTTGCATAATGGAAACACCTTAAATGTTAACTATTAAATGTATCAATAATGTAATGTGTATGTTTGAATGTGTGTATAGTATGTATCAGATAAATAGTATGACCCACTAATTTCAGGAGTAATACATCAAATCATAAAATGTACTAATAACAGAGGCTAGCATCACTTGTAGGAAGTAGATACTGTTGTATGCAAACATCAATTCAATTATTAGAATAAGTCTAACTTTCTCTTAAATTATGCCTTTGACTAATCTGAAGAATGAGTTAGTAATATGAAAATTGATTTTTCAAATCATTTATTAAATACTATACCAATTTATATCTGATTTGATAATAAATATCACAGATATATGGCAAATTTTAAAAGAATCATTAAGTAGTACAATCTGAGGACTTGATACAAATTTACTAAAAGTATTCTTTCATATTTTGGTGTCAATGTAAGAGAGATAAATAGTCACTATAAGTTAATATTTATGGTATCCTTACAGAATGTATAACATTAGTATCATAAGTTTGGGAAATAAGACATGAATGTCATTGATATAGCTAAACTCAGTATTGGAGGTATATTTATTACTGCCTGGCACATGAGGAGCTTTACTAGATTTAAAGGAGAATGAAGAAATGAAAAAAATGCAAATGATGGTGGTTGTCTAGATTCATTGTTTGTAAACTGAAATAAAGGAAAAAGACATTTGGGAGGCTGAGGCAGGCAGATCGCTTAAGACTGGAGGAGTTTGAGACCAGCCTGAGCAACATGGCAAAACCCCGTCTCTGCCAACAAAAACAAAAATTAGCCAGGCATGGTGGCATGTGCCTGTGGTGTCAGCGACTCCTGCGGCTGAGGTGGGAGAATCCCTTGTACCCAGGAGGCGGAGGTTGCAGTGAGCCATGATCGTGCTACTGCACTCCAGCCTGGCTGACAGAGTGAGACACTGTCTCAAAAAAAATAAGAAGAAGAAGAAAAAAAGAAAAATATATTAATCAAAACAAAATAAAAAATTTAATCCCATACTAAGATCGCTCATAAATGCACTTTCCTTCAGTGGGTTTTTATTGAGTTACTGACTCATATTAGACACTGGGCTATGTCGTAGTGATATAAAGTTGAATAGAAAGGACCAAAGATCCTGCCATCTAATCAAGAGATTGATGTAATACATAAATGCCATCACTTTTCTTGGGCTAGTTTCTTCACATCCTTCAGTTCATATACATTGGTTAGGATAATTTTGGCTGCTGTGACAAATTGACCAACAGAAAATGATAGAAGCTCAAACATAATAGAAGTGTTCTTCTCATTTATCAGGTGGAGGTGGGAGTAGATAGGGGAAAGATTTCGGTTCTATTCAGTGAGCTGAGGAGAGAGACTGATGAAAGCTCTGGCATATTCATCTTGTAACGTGTAAGGGGCTCCAAACAGCCAAAAGCATGGAGCTACTTCTGTGGGCCAGGCCTGGAAGTGGTGCGTTTCCCTTTTGCTCACATTCTACCTGCTAGAACTCTGTTAAATGGCTACAACCTAACTGCACAGGAGGCTGGAAATGTCATCTAGTTGAGCTGTGTGCCCAAGAAAAGGAAAAAGACTAGGATTTTGCAGTCTTTGCCCTCTCTAAAATGTCTATCATCCTCCTAAATCCAGTGCCAGTACCCCTCTGACCAGCTTCTACATAACCTTGTATTTTCACAGGATTATTAGCATCATCACATTATTTTTACATTGTCTCCTTACGTTGTCCATTTCCCACTAGACTGTAAGCTCCGTAAGGAAGACTGTCAAGCTTGCCTTCAGTTGAATTTCTAACTCTAACATAGTTCCTTGCAGAGTAGGCACTTAACAAATATTGGAGTTAAAGTTCTGATTTTCCTTTCTACATCTGTTATTCACTCTCAGCTCACTGGAATCCATTTCTATGCACTCTACTCTGTTGAAACTGCTCTTGCTAAATTACCAGTAAACCAACCAAAATGCTAAATGCAGCAAGTAGTCTCTGGTCTCCATCTTATTTGATTTGGCACTTTGGTACTGTCCTCTTCAAGGTTTACTTCTTAGTTTTTCAACTGTATTTTCCCAGTTCTTAGATGGACTCCTTTTCTGTGAAATTGGTGGTGCAAAGAAGAGCTCTTGAGTGTTAATAGCTTGCAACCTCAAAGGTAAAGAAGGTCTACATTTTTTTTTTAATGGAAGGAGAGTGTGTTTACTTTATTAGAGAGGAAATGCTGGATGTTACAGGTAAGGCATGTGGAAAGAAAAACAGAAAGAGAGAGAGGCTCTGAGACAGAGTAAAAGAGGAGAATGAGACAGAGAGACAGAAGAAGAAAGATACACAGAAATAGCAAGAAAGAGAGAAATAGATGACAGATACACAATGAGGAAGAGGAAGAGAGAACACACAGACAGAGAGATGTAGGAACATCAAGAAGGCAGCTGAGAGATTCCCAGAGAGAAATGGAGAGACTCAAGAAACCAGAAATAATTGTTAGAGAACAATTTCGGAGGAAGCAGGATGGTACATATAGAAGTAGCTTTGAAAAGAAGCAGTAATTCTTTGTGAAACAGAAACATTGAGAAATACTATTTTTGCTTACAATAACACATGTTTGGTATGCTGTATAATATTTCATCACTAATTTTCTAAAATCATCAAATAGAGATGGAAATTTGAATGGACCAAGAAATCTTTTGACCCTTGTGCTACATAGGAAAAAGCAATTGAAAGGAAAAGTAGAAAAAATACTAGAAAAGATCACTGGACCCAGAGTAATTTTTGTAAAATTGCCACTTTTCTGCTTCGTTGTATTTTAAGGAGGATAAAACTAATTGGTAGAAGTGCTTTATCATTGATATCTTTTTTGTTTTTTTTGGGTTTTTTTTGGTAAACATATTACCGGGTAGGGAATAGAAACTTAGACTTAGCTACTATGTCCATAGTGTGCAAATTTATCCAATTGTGCTCATAGAGTTGTACTTATTTAGCAGCTCACTGTAAGTTTTTAACATTTGTATTCCTTTATTTTTGTCCTGAAAGCAAACATGGAGTTTCTGGATCAGTGGCAGAGTATTATTACTCAAGGCAATAATTATATCAGTTACCCATGTCTCCTTCACTCCGTTCAGTGCAATATCATAAAAGACAGATGTTATCCTACACATGCAAAGGGATTTTTGCATTATCAAGAAGAAATTATGAATCTCAGAGTTTATATAAGGCCTGCTATACAGCTGCCACCTTGCTAAGAAGAGAGAGAGAAGGAAAGAGAGAGAGAGAGAGATCTAATTTTCCTAAAGTAAGTATTCTCTGGCAGGAGAAAGAGAAAGTCCCTATTTTATAATCATTTGGAATGTAAATGTATGCTCTGGGATTCACCCACTTTGAAATGAAAACAAATTTTTCTCTGGAGGTTTTTCTATACTCTTTAACTTCCAAGACTTGTCCTTTAACCAGATTCTTGCTTTATTTGCTCAAAGAGCCCTGACAATGCAGAAATATTAAAATATCTCTATGATGTAGGTATTATTATTTACATTAATAATGTAAAATTCCAGTCTTATAAAGTAATATTTCTGGATTCAAATAATCTTGTAAAATTTCTATTTAAAAATATTTTAAAATAACTGTATTATAAAAACAATTGTTTTTAACAACCCCTACTTAACTGGAACACAAGATCTTTTAATGTTTTACTTAAATCAATTTATAAGTGCATGTGCTGTGGCTATATACACATATGTGTTAAGTGTGCAGAAATCAAAATTACCCCCTTAAACACACCCCCAAAAAAAGATACCAGTAATTTGGCACCTTCTCACAAGAATACTGCTAACTCCTCTTGTATGCATTCAAAAAATATTTAGCAATTTAGTATGATTAATTGAAACTATGCTGTTTTCACCCTTATTCTCTAATAAGCTTAGGATCTGATAACTATTCTCCTTGGTTATCAAAAAGCATGCCAGAGGAATTTTAGCTTTTGCCCATGTGAGTTTTTTTTCTTATAAAATATATGTCTGGAGAACTGAAAGAATGTATATTAATAAGATGTTGTAAAAGAAAGTCATTCTTTATTTGATGTGTATTTCCTCATATGCAATGATTTCCTTGAGGTTGGGAATCACATCTATTTCATTATATTCCATTCCATTTAATACATTTTAATGAAGCACTTAATATGTTCCAGATACTGTGTTGTGTGCTTGAGCTACTGTCATGAGCAAAAGAAGACATGGTCCTCACTCTCTTTCCAAGTTTTGGTCTAGTAAATAGAATCTGGTTGTGGGTATCTATATTAGAATATACTCTGAAATATTCTAACAAAGAGACACATAGTACAGTGACTTGAACACTTCTCTCTTCCACTGAAGTCTGAGTTCCTGCATAGTTCCAGGGAATAGGACAATTCTGTTTCACAGAAACACAGGAATCCTGACAGTGTTGTTCTGTCCATGTGACCAAAGCCACTAGGGTCACATTCCAGTTTATGGAAAGAGAAAAAAAGCAAGTGGAGAGCAAGCTGTCTTTCTATAAGCATATTGATATGGTTTAGCTGTGTCTCCACCCAAAATCTCATCTTGAATTATAATCCCCATAATCCCCACATGTCAAGGGTGGGACCAGATGGAGGTCATTGGATCATGGGGATATTTTCCCCCGTGCTGTTCTTGTGATAGTGATTAAGTCTCAGGAGATCTGATGGTTTTATAAGCATCTGACATTTCTTCTGCTTGCACTCACTCCGTCCTGCCACCCTATGAAGAATGTGCCTGCTTCTCCTTTGCCTTCTGCCATGATTGTAAGTTTCCTGAGACCTCCCCAACAATGTGGAACTGCGAGTCAATTAAACCTCTTTCCTTTATAAATTACCCAGTATCAGGTATTTCCTCATAGCAGCATGAGAATGGACTAATACAGATATGACCTAGAAGTTGAATATTTCTCTTCTGCCCTCACCCATTGTCTTGAACCTAATCTAGCTGTAAGGAAAGCTGGGAAATATATAGTTAGCTGAATGCCATGTGTCTGTGTAAAACTAGGGAAGTTCTTATAACCATGAGGAGGGAGGGAATGGATCGTGGGAGACCATCAGACTCTGAAATAGCAAATCTTCCATTTCTCGATCTGGTAACTGATATCCAGTCCCTCTCCTTGTTCATCTGACTTTGATGTATGGGCTTTGCTTCAAGTCAGTGTGGGTTTTACTTCTTGATCCTTCTAAATTGTGTCCCAGCCAGCTGCATTATATGGATTAGAGCCAATAGCTTCTCAAGAAATAAAACAATATAACATAATTTATATGACAAATCAATGAACTAGTGTCTTGCTAGAATGATGCAGTCACCCTGTTTGTCTCCCTCACCCTGTTTTCCCAAGACCTATCACAGTGTCTTGAACATAAGAGATACTGGAAAAAAAATCCTTCATTGAATGAATGAATGATGAATGAATCCTCTAGAATGTAAGTGGATAGCTCTGGGTTTCACCTGCTTTGAAATATAAACATGTGTCTCTCTGGAAGTCTCTCTTTATTCATTCTTTAACTTCCAAGGCTTGTCCATTAATGCAGCTCCAGTTTTCTTCGTTTAGCAAACCCTACCGATGCATAAACATTAGCGTACCTCTCTGAGGTAGGTACTTGCTGTGGTTTGAATATGTTTTGTTTTTCCCACCAAAACTCATGTTGAAATTTGATCCCTGGTGTGTGGTTGTTGGGATGTGGGGCCTAGTGGGAAGTGTTTAGGTTTGGCGGTGGATCCCTCATTAACTTCTTGGTGCAGTTCTTACAGTAGTGAGTGAATTTTTGCTCTTGAGAGATTGGATTAATTCTTGCAGGAATAGATCAGTTCCCAAGAAAGTGGGTCGTTATAAAGCCAGGATGCCCCTCAGTTTTCCTCCTCTTTGCACATGTTCGCTTTCCCTTTGATGGTCTCTGCCGTGTTGTGACACGGCACAAAAGCCCTTGCCACAAGCCAGGGCCATGCCCTGGAACTTCTCAGCCTGCAGAACCATGAGCTAAATAAACTTCTTTTCAATTACCCAGTCTCAGGTGTTCTGTTATAGCAACACAAAATGGACTAAGATAGGACTGTCATACATATTAATAATGTAAAATTCTAGCCTTTAGCACATAAAGAAACTTATAGGCTACATTTTAGATTTAGCCTATACATTTGCTCAATGTGCATTTTTAAAAGTCTATTCTCTATCAATAAATTCTACAGAGCTTTTTCTCCCATAGACTCTGTAAAATATCCAGGCCTATATTATTATTACCCCAGGAATGGCTTTTCTTTCTGTTTTAAGATGCTATAGCGCAATGGTAATTTCTTTTTCTTGCATTCTATAACTGATATTCTTTGCTATAATAAGAGAATGGTGTCTTAAACTTCTTCTGGCTAGAAAGAGTAAGCTACCAGTGGTGTAGAAACTGAAGACAGAATACTCCCCCACACTGAATAAAGATGTGGACTTCATGACACAATTTCCTCAGGTTAAAAAAGCTCAGGGGGTTATCTTGGGTCACTACATTTGAGGCATTTGCTGTAGCTCTTTGTGCCTTGTTCAGCAGTTAACTATCTCATGTTCACCATAGGACTATCATTTTAATATTTTTTGTAAGATACCAGTGTCATGTTTTTGTAAGCTATATCCTTTCTGTAAGGTAATGAATCATTCTGAGCTTGACTTGTATGTTGTGGTGTGGGTGAACTCTTTAGAACATGGTACAAGGCCTTTTAAAACCTAAGTCACAAATAAGCTGAATGACTTTGAACAAGTTAATTGTATTTTTAGGCCTAATTTCCTCATGTCTAAATAAAATGAGGGTATTGGGTATTGGTTCAACGATTAATGGTCTTTCTAGCTAAAAATTCAGTCTGGATATGTAGATTATTTGCTATTTAGAGAAATGCACAATTTGTGTTTCCTTCCTTTTTGAAAATTGCTGTTGACAAACACAGTGCTTTTGACACTTTGCAAAGTATTTATTGTGCATCTGGTAAGAAACTGAACTTGGGAGCCTGGGAAGTAATTACTAAGTCTCTAGCAGCCAATAGTTGTGTGTGCATGCGTGTGTGTGTGTGTGTATTTGTGCACACCTGCCTGTGCATACACATGTATGTGTAAATTGTAGCTGGTTGGAATCAGAATGCATACATAAATTTCCTTTAATTTTTTTTTTATTATTATACTTTAAGTTTTAGGGTACATGTGCACATTGTGCAGGTTAGTTACATATGTATACATGTGCCATGCTGGTGCGCTGCACCCACTAACTCGTCATCTAGCATTGGGTATATCTCCCAGTGCTATCCCTCCCCCCTCCCCCCACCCCACAATAGTCTGCAGAGTGTGATGTTCCCCTTCCTGTGTCCATGTGATCTCATTGTTCAATTCCCACCTATGAGTGAGAATATGTGGTGTTTGGTTTTTTGTTCTTGCGATAGTTTACTGAGAATGATGATTTCCAATTTCATCCATGTCCCTACAAAGGACATGAACTCATCATTTTTATGGCTGCATAGTATTCCATGGTGTATATGTGCCACATTTTCTTAATCCAGTCTATCATTGTTGGACATTTGGGTTGGTTCCAAGTCTTTGCTATTGTGAATAATGCCGCAATAAACATACATGTGCATGTGTCTTTATAGCAGCATGATTTATAGTCCTTTGGGCATATACCCAGTAATGGGATGGCTGGGTCAAATGGTATTTCTAGTTCTAGATCCCTGAGGAATCGCCACACTGACTTCCACAATGGCTGAACTAGTTTACAGTCCCACCAACAGTGTAAAAGTGTTCCTATTTCTCCACATCCTCTCCAGCACCTGTTGTTTCCTGACTTTTTAATGATTGCCATTCTAACTGGTGTGAGATGATATCTCATTGTGGTTTTGATTTGCATTTCTCTGATGGCCAGTGATGATGAGCATTTTTTCATGTGTTTTTTGGCTGCATAAATGTCTTCTTTTGAGAAGTGTCTGTTCATGTCCTTTGCCCACTTTTTGATGGGGTTGTTTGTTTTTTTTCTTGTAAATTTGTTTGAGTTCATTGTAGATTCTGGATATTAGCCCTTTGTCAGATGAGTAGGTTGTGAAAATTTTCTCCCATTTTGCAGGTTGCCCGTTCACTCTGATGGTAGTTTCTTTTGCTGTACAGAAGCTCTTTAGTTTAATTAGATCCCATTTGTCAATTTTGTCTTTTGTTGCCATTGCTTTTGGTGTTTTAGACATGAAGTCCTTTCCCATGCCTATGTCCTGAATGGTAATGCCTAGGTTTTCTTCTAGGGTTTTTATGGTTTTAGGTCTAACATTTAAGTCTTTAATCCATCTTGAATTAATTTTTGTATAAGGTGTAAGGAAGGGATCCAGTTTCAGCTTTCTACATATGGCTATCCAGTTTTCCCAGCACCATTTATTAAATAGGGAATCCTTTCCCCATTGCTTGTTTTTCTCAGGTTTGTCAAAGATCAGATAGTTGTAGATATGTGGCGTTATTTCTGAGGGCTCTGTTCTGTTCCATTGATCTATATCTCTGTTTTGGTACCAGTACCATGCTGTTTTGGTTACTGTAGCCTTGTAGTATAGTTTGAAGTCAGGTAGTGTGATGCCTCCAGCTTTGTTCTTTTGGCTTAGGATTGACTTGGCGATGCAGGCTCTTTTTTGGTTCCATATGAACTTTAAAGTAGTTTTTTCCAATTCTGTGAAGAAAGGCATTGGTAGCTTGATGGGGATGGCATTGAATCTGTACATTACCTTGGGCAGTATGGCCATTTTTACGATATTGATTCTTCCTACCCATGAGCATGGAATGTTCTTCCATTTGTTTGTATCCTCTTTTATTTCCTTGAGCAGTGGTTTGTAGTTCTCCTTGAAGAGGTCCTTCACATCCCTTGTAAATTGGATTGCTAGCTATTTTATTCTCTTTGAAGCAATTGTGAATGGGAGTTCACTCATTATTTGGCTGTTTGTCTGTTCTTGGTGTATAAGAATGCTTGTGATTTTTGTACATTGATTTTGTATCCTGAGACTTTGCTGAAGTTTCTTACCAGCTTAAGGAGATTTTGGGCTGCGACAATGGGGTTTTCTAGATATACAATCATGTCGTCTGCAAACAGGGACAATTTGACTTCCTCTTTTCCTAACTGAATACCCTTTATTTCCTTCTCCTGCCTAATTGCCCTGGCCAGAACTTCCAACACTATGTTGAATAGGAGTGGTGAGAGACGGCATCCCTGTCTTGTGCCAGTTTTCAAAGGGAATGCTTCCAGTTTTTGCCCATTCAGTATGATATTGGCTGTGGGTTTGTCATAGATAGCTCTTATTATTTTGAGATACATCCCATCAATACCTAATTTATTGAGAGTTTTTAGCATGAAGCGTTGTTGAGTTTTGTCAAAGGCCTTTTCTGCATCTATTGAGAGAATCATGTGGTTTTTGTCTTTGGCTCTGTTTATATGCTGGATTACATTTATTGATTTGCGTATATTGAACCAGCCTTGCATCCCAGGGATGAAGCCCACTTGATCATGGTGGATAAGCTTTTTGATGTGCTGCTGGATTCGGTTTGCCAGTATTTTATTGAGGATTTTTGCATCAATGTTCATCAAGGATATTGGTCTAAAATTGTCTTTTTTGGTTGTGTCTCTGCCCGGTTTTGGTATCAGAATTATGCTGTCCTCATAAAATGAGTTAGGGAGGATTCCCTCTTTTTCTATTGATTGGAATAGTTTCAGAAGGAATGGTACCAGTTCCTCCTTGTACCTCTGGTAGAATTTGGCTGTGAATCCATCTGGTCCTGGACTCTTTTTGGTTGGTATGCTGTTGATTATTGCCACAATTTCAGATCCTGTTATTGGTCTATTCAGAGATTCAACTTCTTCCTGGTTTAGTCTTGGGAGGGTGTATGTGTCGAGGAATTTATCCATTTCTTCTAGATTTTCTAGTTTATTTGCGTAGAGGTGTTTGTAGTATTCTCTGATGGTAGTTTGTATTTCTGTGGGATCGGTGGTGATATCCCCTTTATCATTTTTTATTGTGTCTATTTGATTCTTCTCTTTTTTTCTTTATTAGTCTTGCTAGCGGTCTATCTATTTTGTTGATCCTTTTAAAAAACCAGCTCCTGGATTCATTAATTTTTTGAAGGGTTTTTAGTGTCTCTATTTCCTTCAGGTCTGCTCTGATTTTAGTTATTTCTTGCCTTCTGCTAGCTTTTGAATGTGTTTGCTCTTGCTTTTCTAGTTCTTTTAATTGTGATGTTAGGGTGTCAATTTTGGATCTTTCCTGCTTTCTCTTGTGGGCATTTAGTGCTATAAATTACCCTCTACACACTGCTTTGAATGCATCCCAGAGATTCTGGTATGTTGTGTCTTTGTTCTCGTTGGTTTCAAAGAACATCTTTATTTCTGCCTTCATTTCGTTATATACCCAGTATTCATTCAGGAGCAGGTTGTTCAGTTTCCATGTAGTTGAGCGGTTTTGAGTGAGATTCTTAATCCTGAGTTCTAGTTTGATTGCATTGTGGTCTGAGAGACAGTTTGTTATAATTTCTGATCTTTTACATTTGCTGAGGAGAGCTTTACTTCCAAGTACATGGTCAATTTTGGAATAGGTGTGGTGTGGTGCTGAAAAAATGTATATTGTGTTGATTTGGGGTGGAGAGTTGTGTAGATGTCTATTAGGTCTGCTTGGTGCAGAGCTGAGTTCAATTCCTGGGTATCCTTGTTGACTTTCTGTCTCGTTGATCTGTCTAATGTTGACAGTGGGGTGTTAAAGTCTTCCATTATTAATGTGTGGGAGTCTAAGTCTCTTTGTAGGTCACTCAGGACTTGCTTTATGAATCTGGGTGCTCCTGTATTGGGTGCATATCTATTTAGGATAGTTAGCTCTTCTTGTTGAATTGATCCCTTTACCATTATGTAATGGCCTTCTTTGTCTCTTTTGATCTTTGTTGGTTTAAAGTCTGTTTTATCAGAGACTAGGATTGCAACCCCTGCCTTTTTTTGTTTTCCATTTGCTTGGTAGATCTTCTTCCATCCTTTTATTTTGAGCCTATGTGTGTCTCTGCACATGAGATGGGTTTCCTGAATACAGCACACTGTTGGGTCTTGACTGTTTATCCAATTTGCCAGTCTGTGTCTTTTAATTGGACCATTTAGTCCATTTACATTTAAAGTTAATATTGTGATGTGTGAATTCGATCCTGTCATTATGATGTTAGCTGGTTATTTTGCTCGTTAGTTGATGCAGTTTCTTCCTAGTCTCGATGGTCTTTACATTTTGGCATGATTTTGCAGTGGCTGGTACCGGTTGTTCCTTTCCATGTTTAGCGCTTCCTTCAGGAGCTCTTTTAGGGCAGGCCTGGTGGTGACAAAATCTCTCAGCATTTGCTTGTCTGTAAAGTATTTTATTTCTCCTTCACTTATGAAGATTAGTTTGGCTGGATATGAAATTCTGGGTTGAAAATTCTTTTCTTTAAGAATGTTGAATATTGGCCCCCACTCTCTTCTGGCTTGTAGGGTTTCTGCTGAGAGATCCGCTGTTAGTCTGATGGGCTTCCCTTTGAGGGTAACCCGACCTTTCTCTCTGGCTGCCCTTAACATTTTTTCCTTCATTTCAACTTTGGTGAATCTGACAATTATGTGTCTTGGAGTTGCTCTTCTCGAGGAGTATCTTTGTGGCGTTCTCTGTGTTTCCTGAATGTGAACGTTGGCCTGCCTTGCTAGACTGGGGAAGTTCTCCTGGATAATATCCTGCAGTGTGTTTTCCACCTTGGTTCCATTCTCCCCATCACTTTCAGGTACACCAATCAGACGTAGATTTGGTCTTTTCACATAGTCCCATATTTCTTGGAGGCTTTGTTCATTTCTTTTTATTCTTTTTTCTCTAAACTTCCCTTCTTGCTTCATTTCATTCATTTCATCTTCCATCGCTGATACCCTTTCTTCCAGTTGATCGCATCGGCTCCTGAGGCTTCTGCATTCTTCACGTAGTTCTCGAGCCTTGGTTTTCAGCTCCATCAGCTCCTTTAAGCTCTTCTCTGTATTGGTTATTCTAGTTATACATTCTTCTAAATTTTTTTCAAAGTTTTCAACTTCTTTGCCTTTGGTTTGAATGTCCTCCCGTAGCTCAGAGTAATTTGATCATCTGAAGCCTTCTTCTCTCAGCTCGTCAAAGTTATTCTCCGTCCAGCTTTGTTCCGTTGCTGGTGAGGAGCTGCGTTCCTTTGGAGGAGGAGAGGCGCTCTGCCTTTTAGAGTTTCCAGTTTTTCTGTTCTGTTTTTTCCCCATCTTTGTGGTTTTATCTACTTTCGGTCTTTGATGATGGTGATGTACAGATGGATTTTTGGTGTGGATGTCCTTTCTGTTTGTTAGTTTTCCTTCTAACAGACAGGACCCTCAGCTGCAGGTCTGTTGGAGTACCCTGCCATGTGAGGTGTCAGTGTGTCCCTGCTGGGGGGTGCCTCCCAGTTAGGCTGCTCGGGGGTCAGGGACCCACTTGAGGAGGCAGTCTGCCCCTTCTCAGATCTCCAGCTGCGTGCTGGGAGATCCACTGCTCTCTTCCAAGCTGTCAGACAGGGACATTTAAGTCTGCAGAGGTTACTGCTGTCTTTTTGTTTGTCTGTGCCCTGCCCCCAGAGGTGGAGCCTACAGAGGCAGGCAGGCCTCCTTGAGCTGTGGTGGGCTCCACCCAGTTGGAGCTTCCGGGCTGCTTTGTTTACCTAAGCAAGCCTGGGCAATGGTGGGCGCCCCTCCCCCAGTCTTGCTGCTGCCTTGCAGTTTGATCTCAGACTGCTGTGCTAGGAATCAGGGAGACTCCTTGGGCATAGGACCCTCCGAGCCACGTGCGGGATATAATCTAGTGGCGCGCCGTATTTTTAAGCCCGTTGGAAAAGTGCAGTATTCAGGTGGGAGTGACCCGATTTTCCAGGTGCCGTCCGTCACCCCTTTCTTTGACTAGGAAAGGGAACTCCCTGACCCCTTGCGCTTCCCGAGTGAGGCAATGCCTCGCCCTGCTTCGGCTCGCACATGGTGTGCACACCCACTCACCTGCGCCCACCATCTGGCACTCCCTAGTGAGATGAACCTGGTACCTCAGATGGAAATGCAGAAATCACCCGTCTTCTGCGTCGCTCATGCTGGGAGCTGTAGACTGGAGCTGTTCCTATTTGGCCATCTTGGCTCCTCTCCCCGATTTTCCTTTAATTTGAATGACAAAGATAATATGTAATTATTACCACTAAAAGTAATATTTTTTTCATTTTCCTAACTTCTTATGATTTGGAAATTTTGAAATAACTGAATGTTGTTATCAGCTTACACATCAAGTACAAGTAACAGACTGGAAAAAGTATGTGTGGTGTGTGGTAATATGATAATGAAATAGAGGGCAGGGGTGGAGACTTTAATGCAGTTTTGCAAAATCTGATTATTAATTGCTATTAATGGAGTTTGAGTTAGACATTTTCAATTTTTCAGAGAAATTTTCAATTTCTCTGGCTGGCTAGGTTAGTGGTCTATAAATGTATAATGTAGTTATCACACTTCTAGTTTCCTTGAAAATATACATAGGAAGGGAATGGTTAATGAAATTAGAGCTACAGATACTTAATTTGGAGAGAGATTGGCTCTTCAGGGAGATGAAAGATATCTTCAAATATTTGAAGTCACAAGTGTCAATAAATGTGTAGACTTACTCAGCTTGACTCCAGAGCACATTCACAGAATTAATAGGACTTAGATTTTGGCTCAATGTAAGAAAATAATTTTATCAGAGTGAAAGCTATTCATCAGGGGTTGGCTTCCTTGTGAAGGTGTAAGCAGTTGGTGACTGATAGTTTGCATGCAAAAGATGGCCAGATGAACATTTCTTAGGAATATTGTACTTTACATAGAATTTCTTTGGTAGAATGTTGGATTAAATGAAATCTTAAATTTTCATCCCATTCTAAGGTTACATATTTTTTTGTTACCTGAGAATCATTATTTATGGACTGCCAATGCTTTTAAGCAAAGAATCTCTAGCCACGATGTGTCTGAGGTACTTTGATGTTCAGATTTGGAATGGGTTATCTCCTCAACTTATTTACCACATGGTCAGTAAGGACTGACTTAATCTCAGTTGGAGCCACCAGCAAGATGTCTGGCTCAACACCCAAAATCTGAGCCAAAAGTTCTGGCTAAGTGTGATAGATTCATACATGTTAATACCCACAAAAAGAGTTTTTTAGAGTTCAAATTCTCTTCTAAACATAAAACTGTAGACACATTTATTTGAGAAAGGTCAAGTAGTTTAGTTCTAGCTCTTGGTCATACCCTGTAAACTGTTTTGGCTGTAGGCATTAAAAATTTTTATGTTGCAGACAGGAAAATTTGTATTATGATTGCACATTAAGCTTATAAAATTTTGGAGCTCCCTCTTCAAGAAAAATCACAAATACAAGATTAAGAATGAAAGTGAATTATTTACTTAGAATAAATATATTACAACAAATCACAAATTGTAAAAAAGCTGATAAATACCACAGAATCATAACATCTAAAAAGATAATACTTTATTTTTCAGCTCTCTGATATAATACCCTTTTTACTATATACTTTTGGCTGCATACTCTTTTAATATGTCTCCACATGAAGATGATTTTTTAATATCATTATCTGTAGGGAAAACAGGAATTCAGTATCTTCCATACTATGATCAGTTTAAACATATCTTTTGTTATTGATAGTTTGGAAAATATTTTTTTCAGTTTCACAATTCATTACTGATAATGTCATATACATGTTTAGAATTGTCAAATTTGAGAAACCTTTCCTAGTTTCTTTTATATATAGGCTGTCATATTTGAAAAAGTCTACAGATTACTTTCTACCTTTGTACATTTCAAACTTTGTTTCTCCATCACTACCTACATATGATGTACTTGTATTATCAGGCTCTGTTCATATTGTGATATAACTTCTGGCCCTGCTCCTTCCTGTCATAAGACTGGGCACCAGGTAGGTAGGCCCACTGGTAGCAGTATTCTTAGAAATCATATCTACACTGCAAAAAGTTGCAATAATTTAAATATGTAAGTGATTGTGAAACATATAATAATCCACTGTACCAAACAAATGTATTCCCAACTTAATTTCCCCTTAGACAAATGTCAAAACATCTGTAGCCACTCTAATTCTGCCAGATACAATGGCAATTTGTAAGGAAAGCTGGAATGTAAAGAGACAGTGAAAATTTAAATGGAAACAGCATATGACTTACTCTACTAAACCTTATATTAGTGGTCTCCAACCTTTTTGGCACCAGGGACCGATTTCGTGGAAGACAATTTTTCCATGGGCCTGGGGCTTGAGGGGTGGTTTTGGGATGATTCAAGCACATTACATTTATTGTGCACTTTATTTCTATCATTATTACATTGTAATATATAATGACATAATAATACAACTCATCATAATGTAGAATCAGTGGGAGCCCTGAACTTGTTTTCCTGCAGCTAGATGGTCCCATCTGGGGTTACAGGAGACAGTGACAGATCATCAGATATTAGATCCTCACAAGGAGTGTGCAACCTAGATCCCTCATATGCGCAGTTCACAATAGGGTGCACGCTCCTATGAGAATCTAATGCTGACGATGATTTCACAGGGGACAGAGCTCAGGTTGTAATGTGAGTCATGGCGAGTGGCTGTAAATACAGTTGAAGCTTTGCTTGCTCACCCACAGCTCACCTCCTACTGTGTGGCCCGGTTGGGGACCCTTGTCTTATATTATTTATAAGTTAAAGGAATTGGAATAGAACTTAAGATCAGAAAATATTAGAGGTAAATTTTTGTTGACTTCATGACAAAAATCAGTTGGACTTAGCCTTAAATATGCATTTTTATGACTAACACAGTCAATGTATAGTTTCAAAGGCACAGGACCTGTTATTCCTCAATAAGGTAAATATATTTGGTTATATGCATTTCCCAATACAAAAAAATATGTTCAGTTTGAGTTTTCTTTTCAACAGTCGATAAAGGGCAACATAAAATCATTAGAGGAATAACTACTATACTACTCAATATTTTAACTCAACATACATCAGTAATAAAGTTACAGAAGATTTATATCCAAGTTTCATACATGTATCAATGATTAAATAATTAGGTTATTAACTCATCGAGACCTTCATGAACTAGGTTATTAACTCATTGAGATCTTTATGAACTAAGAATTATATCCAAGTTTCATATATGTATGAATAGTTAAATAAGTAAGTTATTAACTCATTGAGATCTTTATTAACTCATTTAGACTTTATGGACTAGGACCAGCAGTATATCGTCTACTGACTAGAAGCAGAAAAGAGATGAGATAACCCTTGGAGTTAAGTTCCAGTTTTGTATTCCTTTAGGTTCATATTTGATAATCTTTTCTGATCTGGTACATTTCAATTTATTTTGTGGCTTTTATCAAGCATTTTGGCTGTGTTTTCTCAGTGTTTCAGAGTCCTATTTCATAATGTAAATGTAGCATTTTGATAGTCCATGTTAGCTCATCCATATAAAATGCTATTTGCATCGTCTCATAAATAACATGATTTTAAAATATTTAGTGTAAAGAAGAACACTTTTTAATGTTAACATTTTACATTACTTACTGGCCTACAAACAGGATTTATGCTGAAACAATTGACTAATTGCATTCTTGGCACAACATGCTGCCAGTAATTCAATCATAGAGTTGTGAAGCCCCTTTTTTTCTTTTTATTTTCTACCTTGAAACTGTAATAAAGCTATAGTTTATGATAAAAACTGGGGGAGAATTATAATTCTTGTTGTAAAAGTACAGCAATTAGTCCAGATGCTAGGATAAATCCCTAGCTAAGTAGGTCCATTCCTAACTGTGCTTTTCAGAACTGATAGATTAGTCTTGAAATGCAGTTTGGGTTTTATTAAATCCTCAAGTTCAATCCCACATTCTGCAGTGATAATTCTTCATGTTTATTATTTTCTCTACTCCTCTTAAACACTTAAACTGTCTGTGTGCCTGTTAGCTAGATAATAAAAACAAAACAGGCAAAAACACCCACTAGGTCTTGTTTGTGCATGTTTTTCATCTATCAAAATGAAAGTAAGTTAACCATCTCAATTCCTTGAAATTTTTTGTTTCTAGAAAAAGTGAAACATTTGATTTGATATTAGCACTTATTTTCAGTAATTCTCCAACCACCTACAATCTGCCATAATTTATCTGTCCCTGACTACCCTCATGTACTCATTTCCCTCCTTATACTGCTTAGATCTTGTGCCTTATATTATGATCTATCCCATTTATAAGCTTTCACTATCTTCCCCTCTTTCTTCTTGGCAAAATTAAAATACTTGTTCAGTCCAGCTCCTCAGCACTAGAATCTGTGAACAAGCCTGGAGAAAAACATTCAGATTGTACGGTCTCTTCTAAATTTAATACCAACAGGAATGACTGAGCCTTTATCACTGTTCAGGATCTCCAGCCCATTTACATTCCTACTGCCCTAAGTGACAATTTCATTCCTTCACCTCTTCCTCAAAACCCCAACATCTTCTTCCCCATCCTGTCTCTTATCTGAAAATCTTGCTTCCCATTTCACAGCAAAACTAAAGTCTATCAGAAATGAATATCCATAAGCTCTTGCCTCCCACCACATTTACCATGGACTAACATCTGAATCCCTTTAATCTACTTCCCCTGCTGATGCTATGCACAAAGTATTTTATCATATGTAAGCCAATCTTGCTCTTGCGATTAGACCACATTTCATTTGGTCACCTCAAGAACATTTATCTAGCAATTATTCTCTTTGTCATTCTCTATATTTCCTTAAAATAAGACCTTTCCATTAGCATCTAGTATTTTCTCCTTTTGACCTAATTATTTGTTTAGTTTGAATCTATCTTATATTCCTCAATATGGTATAGTTCTTTGAGTACAAGAAACTTCTACTTTGCTTGATCAGCAAGTTTTTGCTGGACTATAACACATGACATGGTTTATTAACATTTAAATTTAACCTCATATGAAGTTTTTTATATTATCTAAATAAAAATGTCCAATAAGTAACAAAGGAAACATGCTAGAAGATCAGTAAATTGTTGTTGAATAAATGAAGAGATAGCTCACAACAACTTGAAATGAACTTGATTGTCAAAAGTGAGTATCAGCTCAAATTAAACAGAAATGCTACAATAGAATTTCATTTCCCTGTAGCACTTAGTCAAAAGAAAAAGAGATATTATTTTTGTAATCCCAGAGGACACAAAACTTAAGTATTGAAATGGTTTCACATATGCAGCAGTCATTGAATCTATGCATGTGCACACATTCATACACACGTTTTCATTTTTGCCAATAGCCCAGAAAGAATATTGGTGAGAAGAGAATTTCTGTAATTTTTAAAGTGAGTCTTGCAGATTCTGACCTATCTCCAAACTTAAGCTGCATCACAAAAGAGTGCATAGATAAATCTCTTTTCTATTTCTATTTTTGAGCTTATTAATGTTTGCTGCCTCGTGTTCCCAAACTGAGCACACACAAAACCACAAAAGCAGGATGCATTGGGGAGGACTGTTAAAACCAGCTGGTCAGGAAATCCATTTGGGCTGCTAATGACACCAACCAACAGGAAAAAGGTAGAGAGTACAAGAGCAGGACGTGCATTTAGGAGTAAAATCAATACTCGTATTTGATTGGTGTGATACTTTTTAGGTAATTGTGCAAAGAACTCCCAATATGTAGTCTCAAAGTGCCAACTTCTATCTTGGTTTAAAATACTTAGAGAAATATTAATAGGTTATGTGAGAAGACTACTATATGGACCAAACCTTGTCTGGACAATCTTCATGTTTATTTAAAACAAATAAAAACCAGCTAACAATTGCAGAATTTGTTAGCCTTTTATCTGGTTTTACTACGTTTCTCAAACACATTGGTCTTATCAAAAATAATTTTGTGACTTTTATATGCTTTTGGCTTTTAGTATTTTCTGGAAGCTCAATTTTTGTTTCTTTTACAAGCACAAAGATGCTTATGTAAAGTTTCAATAAGAGAAAATTCTACCATGCACTAATTGTTTTGTGAGCACATTATTTAACCACCATGGGACTCAGTTTCCTTATCTCTACCTTATCATTTGGTTTGCCAAACGTCTGTAAAAATACAGCAAGTTAATGCTAACATCTGTCCAGAAAGTAAGTCTAACTTCTAGTTATTAACATGAAATTATTTTTCTATCATCAACTCTTTCAATTATCTAAATAAATATTATTTAACTCTTTGTTGACCAAGTGAATAAATGAACAAATTAACTGTAAAATTAGAATCAGAAAGGCATATAGGAATTTTCTTGTTTACACTATTCATTATAATGAGAATGATACTGCCATCTTAGTGGAATAGCTTGCACATATTTAGTTTTTGCTTTAATAATAAAGAAAGTTTAAAATGTTGAAAATTCTAATAACCTTAGAAAACCAAGGGAAAATTAATAGTTGTCATGCATCACAGCAAGTGATGTCAGTTATATCTTAATTTTTCCAATATGTGTTGTGCTCCTATATATTTATAATAAAAAATTTACTTCTTATTTCTAAATAATTTCAAACTTATGGAAAAATAGCAAACATAGTAAAAAGGACTACAACAAGATTATAATTGTGTTAGTCCATTCTCATGCTGTTAAAAAAGTCATACCCAAGACTTGGTAACTTATAAAGGAAAGAGATTTAATTGGCTCACAGCTCAGGATGGCTGGGGGGGCCTTCAGGAAAATTACAATCATGGCAGAAGGGGAAGCAAACACGTCCTTCTTCACATGGTGGCAGAAAGGAGAATGAGAGACCAGCAAAGGGGGAAGCCCCTTATAAAACCATCAGATCTCATAAGAACTAACTCACTATCATGAGAACAGGATGGGGAAACCAGCCCATGATTAAATTACCTCCATCTGGTCCCTCTCAGGACACGTGGGGATTATGGGAACTACAATTCAAGATGAGATTTGGCGGGGACATAGCCAAACCATATCAATAGTAATACTTACTTCATATGGTTTTAGTGAGAATCAGGTTACTCATGTATGTAAAGTATTAAGAACTTTAGAAACAAATGAGTTGGGAGCAAAAGTGCTTATAACTAAAAAAATTATTCATTATTATTAAGTCTTGATTTTGGCACTTGAACAACAAGAGTGCCTATCTTATAGGACTATTGGATGCATAAAACTTAGAAACCCATGGTTTTTCCAGTCTAAGCTAATGACAGCCTGTGCTATATATATAATAAAACTTACTGAAAGAAATCTAATCCCAGTGCCTAAGATTATTTGAGTAACACTACAATAAAATAAAAAATCCCTACATATAGTTTTTTTTTAAACCTAGAGTCAACAATTATATCTAGTCTTTACATTTTAGGCTTCCCTAAGTTTCACATTGATAGTGATCAATGTGAGGGTAAGTTTAGTTGATCTCTGCTAAAATGAATGCAGCAAATTATTTGATATTTGGAAAACATTTACTGGTGGAAGAAAATGCAGTTACCTTGTCATTATATAGAATAAGCTATATAATAAAATTTTGGTGAAAAGAACAAAATCTATTTGTTAATCTCACACTTTTCAAACTGGAGTCTTTGTGCCTCAGGGTGAGGGCCAGGCAGGGAAGTTGCAGGTACAATGTGCCAGGGTAGTCAAAGCCACAGGAGAAACATGGCAAGCCTTCCTGAAATCCAAATTTTAGGAGAAGATGAAGTGTTATGGGGAAATGAGATTTTATATTAAAACAAACATATCCTAATTATATACATATTTAATTCCATGTATATGGAATTAAAATACACATTTTTTCAGAATTTTAAAGTATGAAAAATAGTTAAAGCCTATTTGAGTCATGTTCATAGAAATCTAAGGACTATATATTCACTCTCCTCTGGTGTTAGGAGTACATCAATCTTCAATTAGTTTACTTGTGTAACAATTATTTATTTAAGGCTAACTATATGCCAGACACTGTACTATGCTCTCAATGCAAAAGTGAGCAATACAGATGTGGTCCCTGCCCTTATGGGGCTTACAGTCAAGTAGTAGGATGCTTTTTTTTTTTTTAAATTAAGCTAACTTAATTCTCCTAACAACTTTATGAGGTGAATTCTGTTAGTTCTTTTATTCATGTCGTGTTACTTAGGACATAACAGTGCTTTAAATACAACAAGCAGGATTCTCAAACACAAAATAATGTGCAGGGATAGTCTAATTTAGATGAGATTTTATGAGGATGATGAGGTATGGATTGGAGGAAAGCAAGGTTTAATGCAGAGACTATATAAGGGGCAGTTTCTAGTGTAACACATGGTGATGGAAATAGAATTAGAGTGAAGTGGATCAATTTGAAAATATACACTGGAAGTACAAATAGGCCTTGGATATGGGGAAATCATGGATTGGATATGGGGAAATCAGATGAGGAAAATAAAAATGACTTCCCAACTTGAACAAATGGGTATTTGAACAATAGATTGGAAGAGGGCGATTTAAGGTTAAAGAGAAATCAGTTTGGGGCATACTAATTTTAAGATGTTTCTAAGACATCCAATTAGAGGAGTTCAGTTGTATATATAAATATGTATACTTATACAGTTGTATACAATACAGTATGTTAGGACCTTTGGGAAAAATATCTTAGCTAGAGATAAAATCTTGGCATCTTGAGTAACACAGCATTAAATTAATATATGCTTGCTTAGATTATTTAAACTTGTGTCATTTATTTTATCCAGTGCCCCTTTTCTAACATATTTAAAGCTTTGGAAATAAACATTTGGCATTAGTGAATATAATTTCATGCAACAAACATGTAGGGGATACAGAGCTAAGTCCTTCAGGATTTCAGCCATTAAGTAGCACAACTTTGAGGATAGATAAAAATGTGATAAAACATAATAGATGACAAGTATATCATAATTATGCTACAAATAAACTGCTGCAAAGGTAGAATACAATTTGTAAATGTCAGCCTGGATAGTGATTGAGTATGGGAAGTAAAATAAGAAAAGATAAAGAATAGACAAAGAGGGACAGAGCAGTAACAAAGGAAAGAAGTCCAGGGGCCTACAAAATAGCTAAAATATATTTTCCAGAGGCAAGAGATGTTAGGAGTCATGCATAGTTGGCAGTGCTGCATCAGTTGTCAGACTAGTGGAGGACAATCATAAAGTCAGAGACACTGTGCTGGGGCAGGCTTTAAGGAAGGAAGAGTAGGCCCATGGGCTGGGCAATGAAGTTTATTTCTATCGTAATTATATGTCCTGCATGTAGGAATCATTTCTAATTCCTGTGGGTCACTTAATGAATCTCATCAATTTTACAGGTCTCAAGAAAGCACCAACCTGTGAGCCAAAGGAGCCATCTTAATGTCTTTAGGTCATTAATTTTAGACATAGCATATTCTTTACTACAAGGCTACTTTGAGAGTCACTGTGTCACTGTTGGGCTTCTGGCATAAATAAAGTTAACATAAGATACTCAATAAACTCTTTCACTGCTTAGCTAACTCCAACATCATCCAGACACTGATGCTCATCCAAGTTGCCATGTAGATTTATAAGAAGAATCTTGTTAAGATAAAATAACTAAACATAAATAATACTTTAAATTTTGTTGCCATGAAATGGCCAAAGGTAGGAATGTAGCAGTAACCCCGGAAGAGCAGTCCTTGGTTCTGACTCTTTTTCTTGGGGGAGTGACATGTAAAAGCCTCTTCAACCAGAAGCACAGTGCCCTTGAGCAGCAAGGGAGCATATCACTTATATCTAAAAGGGAATATTTTGTCAATGAAAGTACATGCTAAAATATATTATATTGATGGTCGTAAAAATAATGTTATTAGAAATTGTTTTAAACAAACATTTTTGAAAATGAAAATAAAAATACAGTTAATATTTTATAACTTATATGAATTGCCTAATTTTTTTAATGAGAAGAATAATTACTGTGGTACATCTCATGTATATTAATCTGCTGAAATTTCTGATATTTTTTTGAAGTCAACTTTTTAATATGAATTTATTATTCTTAAGTTGTAATGAAACTTCTGGGAATCTTCAAAAGTGCTTGTTATGGTTAATAAATTTGAAATATTGACACATTTAATATATATAACAATATTTTTATTTGAAAAATATTCTCAAAAGGGGCTTAGGTATCTGCTAAGAACAAATTTTGCTAAATTGAAAATATTCTCTTTATTAATTGAAAATATTCTTAATTCTAATGTATTTTTGTATTGTAATGTAAAAGTATTTGAGTCCAAGGTTTTTCACAGACACTGAGCTTTCCCCCCTTCATTTAGTGTTCCATTATCCAAGAAATAATTTCATAATACCACACTTGCCAAATAGATTGCCTAAATTTATGGCTTTTTTAATGGTTTGCCAAATTTAGATGCAGAAAAATTATAGGCCTTTAAAATCATATTTCAATCCTGCACAGAATATAAATATTTGGAAATTAGAAATTACACCAGGTGCCATAAAGAATATAAATAGATCATACAATTCAGAACTTTATCTAAAGACTGTTCTCACAAATTAAGATATTCTAAAGTATGATTATGGAATTTCAAAATCAAATCTTATCCTCTCTTTGAGAATGCATTATTTCATTTGATTTGTTCAGTTAATTTCTTGCTTTAGTCCATTTCAGCACATTCTTGTGGGCTTCAAGTTGCAAGTTTTGTTTATAATAATAGCTATTCCTTAAAAGTTTCAAGAGCTGAATACTGGGATGCTCCATTTGTGAAATACTATGATTACACATTTCCAAGTAATTTTGCAAAAAAAAAGCACCCAAAGTTTAGAGGACTTATGTATAAAAAGTTATTTTTCAATAGTAAGTATGAGAAATGCCAAGAAAATATGCCGATTGCTATGTTAAAGTATTTTCATTTTTTTAATTCAATATTAGCTTTGTCTCCAAAATTTTGTAATAAAGTGATTCTAATTATAAAAATATTTATAAATCTTGTCACCTTTATCTTCTATTTTGATTTGTAGAATATTGCAATTTATTTGGACCCAATGTGAATTATATTTGCACCACAACAAATTCAGAGTCCATTTCTACTCCATACATTTCTTATTGTGATAAGAATACTGTTTTTAGTGTAATTATGTTCAGCAAAAATTTTTTGTGTGTTATCACTGAAAAAATAAGTAACCTATCTTCAATGTCAACATTTTCAACTAAAATTGTTATACTTTTTACACTATTGTCAGATTTTAAACTTTGATAGAATGACCTTCCATAGCTTTATTTTGAGTCACTGAATTGGATTAAAAAATCAAACTAGTATTGAAATATATTAATTTTATATTTGAGGCATATGATAAAATGAAATAAAGTAGCCATAACTTAAATGTTTATAAAATTGTTTTCTGCTAATACAGGCAGCACATTAACAACTGTTGCTTAACTTATGGTACATATATTTAAGAAGTTGGGAGTTGAATAGAATGAACAGCATGCTTTCTGTCATTCTTAGGTTGTTTTGTTCTGACTGACATGACCTAAAAGTAAGTACATGTGGAAGAAGGTCATTATGGAACTTACTGGTAATTTATTTGCAGAATTAAATGAAAGTAATAGTGATAAATAAGGGAATGCATATTGATTGTAATCCAATCTCTTATGTCTTCCTGTATCCATGCTTTTCGGTAGTGCCCTCTCATGCTGACACTTGGTTATGTCACTTGCTTAGACCAGTGGGGTTGTAGCAATGTTGATGTAAGCAAGGTCTTGAAAAAATCTTCACGTGATTAATATGGCCATTATGGAAAACAGTATGCAGTTCCTCAAAAAACTAAAACTACAACTTCCATATGATCCAGCAATCCTACTTCTGGGTATAAATCCAAAGGAAATGAAATCAGTATGTCAAAGAGATAGCTGCACTCCCATGTTCATTGCAGCATTATTCACAATAGCCAAGAAAAGAAATCAATCTAAGTGTTCATCAAAAGATGAATGAATAAAGAAAATATGGCATATATACACAATAAGGTAATAATCAGACTTTAAAAAGAAGAAAACCGTGTTGTGTGTGACAACATGGATAAACCTGGAGGACTTTATGTTAAGGAAAATAAACCAGACACAGAAAGACAAATACTGGATGACCTCAGTTATACGAGGGGGCTTTAAAAAGTTATGGAAAGTGTGTATTATGAAAAAGTTATGCATGGATTTCATGTTTTTTGCACCAGAATAAACTTGTAGTACCTTGTTGTAACAGCTATGAACAGGATCTAATTTGAGGCACTAAAAAGAATAAGACATCAGTTTCAAAAGAGCACCTATCAGAACCACATAAATTCTGCAAAAATTGAAGCAAGAACAAACACCAAATTTTTTTTTTTTTTTTTTTTGAGACAGAGTCTCGCTCTGTGGCCCAGGCGGGAGTGCAGTGGCGCAATCTCGGCTCACTGCAAGCTCCGCCTCCCGGGTTCATGCCATTCTCCTGCCTCAGCCTCCCGAGTAGGTGGGACTACAGGCGCCCGCCATCACGCCCGGCTAATTTTTTTGTATTTTTAGTAGAGACGGGGTTTCACCGTGTTAGCCAGGATGGTCTCGATCTCCTGACCTCGTGATCCGCCCGCCTCGGCCTCCCAAAGTGCTGGGATTACAAGCGTGAGCCACCGCGCCCGGCCCACAAACACCAAATTTATAGTGAAACTTAGGTAGAAAAATGAAGACATCATTGATGCTTTACAAAGTTATGGGGATGATGCTCCAAATAAATCAGGAGTTTACAAATGGACAATGAAACAATGTTGAAGATGAAGCCCACAGAGGCAGACCATCCACATCAATTTTCAAGGAAAAAAATTTATCTTATTTATTCCCTAATTGAAGAGGACTGACAATTAATAACAGAAACAAAAGCCAACACCATAAACATCTCAATTGTGTCAGCTTACACAATTCTGACTGAAAAATTAAAGTTGAGCAAACTTTCCACTCAATGGGTGCCAAAAATGTTGCTTCCAGAACAGTTGCAGATGAAAGAGAGCAGAGCTTTCAATGGAAATCCTAAACAAGTGGGATCAAGACCCTGAAGCATTTCTTCAAAGAATTGTAACAGGAGATGAAACATGGCTTTACCAATATGATCCTGAAGACAAAGCACAGTCACAGCAATGGCTGCCAAGAGGTGGAAGGGTCCAGTTAAAGCAAAAGTGAACTGGTCAAAAGCAAATGTCATGGCAACAGTTTTTGGGGATACTCAAGGAATTTTGCTTGACTTTCTGGAGAGCCAAAAGATAATACTATCTGCTTATTATGAGAGTGTTTTCAGATAGTTAGCCAAAGCATTAGCAGATAAATGCCTGGGAAACTTCACCAGAAAGTCTTTTTCTACCATGACAATGCTCCTGCTCATTCCTCTCTGCAAACAGGGGCAATTTTAGGCATCCACCTTACAGTCCTCACTTGGCTCCTTCTGACTTTTTTTATTTTCTAATCTTAGAAAATGTTTAAAGGCACCCATTTTTCTCAGTTAATAATGCCCCTCCCAAAAAAAAAGACTGTATTAACATTATTAAATTCCCAAGGCCCTGAGTTCTTTAGGGATGAACTAAATGGCAGGATTGTTGCTTACAAAAGTGTCTTGAACTTGATGGAGCTTATGTTGAGATATAAAGTTTAGAGAAGTAGAGAATAGAATGGTGGTTACCAGTGGCTGGAGGCCAAAAGCGGGGGAGACTGGAGGGATGTTTGTCAAAGCACACAAAATTAGACAGTTTGACAGGAGGAATAAGTTCAAGAGATCTATTGCACAACATAATGACTAGAGTTCATAAGAATATATTGTATACTTACAAATTACTTAGGGAGATTTGTGTTCTCAACCCAAAAAAATCTGAGTATGAGAGGTAATATATATGTTAATTAGCTTGAATTAGCAGTTCTGCAATGTATACATATATCAAAATATGATGGTTTGTACCACAAATATATACAATTTTTGTCAATTAAAAATATATTTTGTAATCCTCACAAAAATGAAAATAAGCAAAATCAATTTAGAAGAACAGTCATTTGAGCTAAATGAAAAGTTATGATTCAGAGTAATCTGCAAATGTATCTTTTGTGTCTCCCCAAAATTCATATATTGAAACTTAATCTCCAATGTGATATTGTTAGAAAGTGGCATCTTAGGGAGGTGATTAGGTCATGAGGATTTGCCCTCATGAATGATATTAGTGCCCTTATAAAAGAGACCCCAAAGAGCTAGTTATCCCCTCTGCCATGTAAGAACACAAGATGGTGCCTTCTATGAGGAACAAGCCCTCACCAGTCACCAAATCTGGCTGTTTCTTGATCTTGTACTTCCCAGACTCAAGAATTGTGAGAAATAGATGTCTGCTGTTTATAAGCTGCCCATTCTCAGATGTTTTGTTATAGCAGCCCAAATAGACTAAGACATAGCTGCATGTGTTAAATCATTGTATGTAGGCACAGCCTTCTTACAATAATTACTAACTGAAATAGATGCTGATGGTCCTTTAGGAGAACTTTTTCTGGTTTTCATTTGGTTGTGACCAAGAATATATAAGAAATAGAAATTTAGTATATAGTACTTTAATTAAATATGTAGTTTTAATTTTATTTATTTCTGTTGGAAGGGTTTTATTGTAAAGTTAGAAAATATTTACTAAACACTAAAAACTAAATAATTATTGATTTATACCACACAGTAAATGGCAAAATCAGTGTAGCAAGGCTGTCTAACTACACGCTGTATGCCTTATAGCAGGGCTGGCCAGTCTAATTTCCCAAGTTTTCAGCTTACCGTATCAATTGGCAGCCTGGCAGCTTTGTGAATTTTGTAGACTAAAACATCGACTAGATAAATATATGAATGGTCCATTGAATGGTCAGTAAAAGAGCAGAATGGGCATGAGACAATTTGTCACAAAGATCAAAGAAGAGAAACGGGGACAGTCTGTGTGCATTCCATCACCTACCATTTTACTGAGATGAAGTTAATATTTCTCCAAGAATCTTCAGTTTCTTCTCCAATGTCACCATCCTGATTTCCAGAAATGGCCTCGTGTCTAGAGCAGCCATTTTCTTTCCATTCATCTATTTTCTGTGGTGATGAGCTGCTGAGCTGGTCCCATGTTTTTGATTAAGGTGAATAATCTTTGTGTGGTCTTTAGTTTGCTGACAGGTTGTAAAGTACTAGTTCAGTTTCTAGTGTTTTAAGAAGTTCCTGCTTTTGATACTGTCTTTGAGGGATTGGCTGTGAGACCCACTTGCTGCCTTGCTTCAATTCAGTGTCTACCAAGCACAAAGTGGTTTTGAATGAAAACTCTGTAATTAGGCTTGGTCATCTAGGTTAGTTGGTTACATAGGTGAAATGGCTTTTCTTGATGTTGAGCTCGTAGTCTAGCCATGTTTATCCATAATTGGACTTGCCTTTTGCCTAGGGAAGTATCCAAGTGAACTCCAGAGCATATTGCTGTATTTAGCCATGAGTTACTGCTTTCCAAACACTGTATTCTCCAGAAGGTACACTTTGAGATGGTGATTTCATGCAGGAGATTTATTAGGAAGTATTTTGGGGGCCAACACCTGTGGAAAAAGAAAATAGAGACAAGTTCAGCTGCAATACAATCTCAATAGAAGCCTCTGCTGACCCTATTGGGAGTTCCGAAGAGGTAATGAGCCTTACCAGCTGTCCTGAATTGGGGTGAAGTGGCCAGGCTTTTATAACCACGTGTTCATCAGTCATTGAATGAAGGCTACCTATGAAGAGTGTGTAGGCTAGGTTAGGCAGCTTTTGTCAGCTGAGGTCATCCTCAAAGGGGGCTAAGAGCTGAGAGGCTGTCTGCTGGCAGCACACCTAGCATCTGACATAATAAGCCCTTTATTCCTGACAGGGAATCTTCGTGCATCACAGCACCTACACCATTGCCCTTGGATACATTAATAGAGTTCTCCTATTATTGGCTTTTTTTTTTTTTTTTTTTTTTTTTTTTTTTTTTTTTTGAGATGGAGTCTTGCTCTGTCACCCAGGCTGGAATGCAGTGGCTCACTGCAACCTCTGCCTGCCGGATTCCAGCAATTCTCCTGCCTCAGCCTCTGAGTAGCTGGGATTACAGGTGCACACTACCACGCCTGGCTAATTTTTGTATTTTTAGTAGAGACGGGGTTTCACCATGTTGGCCAGGCTGATCTCAAACTCCTGACCTTGTGGTCCACCTCAGCCTCCCAAAGTGCTGGGATTACAGGTGTAAGCCACCTCGCCCGGCCCTATTGGCTTTTTATTCCCAACATGCTGAGAACAAATTTGCAGAAAATCGAAGGCAAAAGTGCTTAGGGCCCTCAAAAATCACAGTGCATCTCTGAAACTTTGATAAGCCTACTTTTATACTTTGTTATATGCTATAATGAATATCTTTATTACTTAAGTTATTATTATTCAGAATTCTGTTACTTGTAATTGAAAGTATTCTCAACAAATATAACCAAACTTGTACAGCCAAACCATTCAATGACAAAATAATTAACCAAAAAATCAACTGTTGACTTTTGATAGAAAAACTTTAAAAAGCCTCTCTGAGGAGATAATATTTGGGCTGAAATCTGAATCACAAATGGGTTTAGCCAAGTGAGGATGCAAGAAGAGCATTCCTGTTAGGGGGAACAATTGCAGAATCCTGAGGCAGAAGTGAATTTGGCAGGTTCAAAAACATGATTCTTATTAAAGAATTTGGTTTGCCAGGCTATGATTTAAGATGTTTAAGATGCTCCAGTAATGCTTAGGGATTTCCCCCACAAATATTTAATATGATTACAAACATTTTAAATGTAAAGGGAAAGAGGAACAAGAAAAATTGTCAAATAAATGATTATGACTTAGGAAGAAGAACATTTGTGTAAGAGGTTTTCTGCAATTGTCAGAAGAAAAAAATACCTGATAAATATATTGAGAACAAGATTTGCCTTCAGAGATGTGTGTGTGTGTGTGTGTGTGTTTGTGTGTGTGTATGTGTATTCATATAAATACATACAAGGAGGTAAACATAGCTTTATAGCATCATCAAGCTGAATTAAATGACAGGAGCATAACAGCAGAAAGTCCTATCACTCTTTTAGGAATAAACCTGGTAGAAGTGGAGGTGTGTTAGTACTGTATGCCAAGAAGTTGCTGGAAAATCTTCAGCAGTGTGGCTGGAGAATTGTTGGAAAAATCTTCATAAAGACCTATCTCCATTTTTACCTGCATAAAGATAGCAGAAAGAAAAAACTACTGAAAGAAAAAAAGTAAGATTCCACAGGCCAAGATTCGTGGAAAAATAGATGACTCAAGAGTAATAGAAAACTTTCAGACATGAATCTGTGACTGTACCGCATCAATGATGCCAATTTGCAGATGTATTTGCTAAACTTCTGCCAGTAATCACTGAGGAATTACAGAAAATGGGAAAGATTGTAGTGTCAGCCAAGGTTCACGGCAGAAGACAGAAGCATTTTAAGCAGCAGAGATTAAATGCTGTAAATGGGTGCCTGCAGTTACAGGAAGGCCTGGAGAAGTGGGCTGTACTCTGGGCTACCTTGAATGACTCCCAGACACCCAAGAGCTGAATCACCAGGGAGCTCCCACCTCTGAGAGTATCCTAGAACCATCAGATTTCCAGGACATACAATCAAAGCTGAGATTAGGAAATCATAGAGCTGGAACTATGCACTTACTGTTGCCATGGCTACTCTATCATGCTGTGAATGGGGGAATGGAACCTGGAGTTCACTGGGGACTCTGCTTCCACTCCTCCTCTTAACCAGGAATCTAGAGAATGACATGAATTATTGCTTTGGAAGAAAACCTCACATCTCCACAAGACCTTGCTTCCCAAATAAGACATGTCAGAAGATGCTGATAATCCTCACTTCTGCCTTACAAATCGCTCATAGGTGCATCTGCAGGATCTTACTTGGATCCAGAGTGCTAGCTGCAAAAGCTTCTGGGAATTGTACACTTAACTCTGAAGTTTTATCTTTAATATAGGAAGGTATGACATAGAGGAGTCAGATGGAAGTTCAGTAAACCAAACCACAGTATCCACACAATTCAAGACAGCCAAAAGTTCTTATTTCTTTAGAGGAAGGGATAGCTTATAAGAGACACCTCCTGAACTCAACACTGGTCCTTGTATTGGTTAGAAAAGATACCCTGTGAACTATTAAGACAGGGCGTAGTGATCACTGGGAATAGGGGGTTTGTTAAAAACAAATCATACAGATAGTTTATTAAAATGGTAAGCCAGAGAACTGTATGGCTACAGCGTATATATGTATGTATGCATGTATTTATTATTTTTATTGATATGGGGTGGTCTCACTATGTTGCCCATGCTGGTCTTGAACTCTCGGGCTCAAGCAATCCTCCTGCCTCAGCTTTCTGGGTAGCTGGGACAATAGGCACATGCCACTGTGCCCAGCTTATAATGTATTTAAAGTTTAACAAAGCTTTTTGTCTTTTTGGAAGATGTATTTTATGATGTCATGGGACATACTTGAAAAATGTGGTCATGATGGTGGTACAGTTGAATGTATTTGTAATTAGCAGAAAGACTAAAGAACTATTGATTAGCAGATATGTGTCCAATTGTTGCCTATGCTGTAGGAATTCATGCTTTATCCTGTCCTACATGACATAATGAATCTGGGAAGAACATTGATTTTAAAAATAGTAATAGCCATCATTTACTCAGTGCTCACTCTAGGTGAGGCACTATCTATACATTATTAACTCTTTTACTCCTTACAACAAGCTTGTCAAGTTATTATTCTCTTCATTTTAAGTATGAGGAAACTGATGTCAGAAAGTGTAAATGATTTGCCCACATTTAGTAAGCAGCAGGGCTGACATTCATACCTAAAATTGCTTTGAGGAGGAAGTACCAGACAGAGGGAGAATGCCACAACGTTTCCAGGAGAACTGTCTAGCTTTTTGCCTGCCAAGAAACCCCACAGGGTGGGATTTTCTCAGTTATTCCACATGAGATAGGGGGATGGCCCACTGTCTTGCATGATCTGGTCAATATCTCAGGGACTCAAACTCACATTGACAATCCTCACTACCATCTCACATATAAAACCAGATGCCCGTTTTTTGAAATTATGAAAGATGCAACAGTCAGGCTGACCAAATATAGACAATATTCTTATACACATATTAAGTCTTGATTAGTATAATGTTGAATAAGTCTTGATTAGTATAATGTTGGCTGTAGAGGATAGAATCAGCCCAAGGAGACTCTGATCAGAATGCTAACTGGCTGTAGTTTCTGACAATCACAATATGAATGTGTCCATCTGGTTGGCTGACAGGATCTCTGGACCTGCCTGGAAAGGTACTTTCTTATTTGGCCAAGAAGTGCCAGAGTTTGCCTCTCCAACTCCCTTATGTGCCTTCATGACTGACTGCCATTCTTTCTTTTGAAATTTTAATAATTTCAGCTAAGTTAATTTTGGCTTAAGATTTAGTTCTTGTCTTTGAGGTGATGGATCAATTTTCTGCCAATACAATGACTTAACTTTAGACAGTAAGTTTAATTCCTGTGTTTCCAAATCCACTGTTGCCCTTATATGTTACCTATTAGAAACATGCCCACTTGACTCTTTATCTGTGCTGCCATTGGTAGGTGAAAAAGAACAAACACAAGCACAGAAGCACCAGTGCTGACATATTAGTGTAAGAGCAGCACAAGATTTTTAAGAGACAGTATTTTAAATTAACACAGGCTCACTGTGAGTCAATAGGGTGGGATGGAGGGAGAGGAGACAAGATGGCTGATTAGAAGCAGCTCCAGGCCGGGCCTGGTGGCTCATGCCTGTAATCCCAGCACTTTGGGAGGCCGAGATGGGCGGATTACTTGAGGTCAGGAGTTTGAGACCAGCCTGACCAACATGGAGAAACCCCGTCTCTACTAAAAATACAAAGTAAGCTGGGCGTGGTGGTGCATGACTGTAATCCCAGCTACTCAGGAGGCTGAGGCAGGAGAATCACTTGAAACCAGGAGTCGGAGGTTGCAGTGAGCCAAGATCGTGCCATTGGACTCCATTCCAGGCAACAAGAGCAAAACTGTCCAAAAAAAAAAAAAAAAAAAAAAAAAAACAGAAGCAGTTCCAGTCAGCAGCTCCCACTGAGAAGAATGAAAACAGTGAGTGAATCCTGCTCCATCAACTGACGTATCCAGGTTCTCTCACTGGGACTGAATAGGCAGTTGGTATGACCCATGCAGAGTGAGGAAAAGCAGGGTGGAGCAATGATCCGGGAGCTACATGGGATAAGGGGAACTCCCACACCCAGCCAAGAGAGGTGGTGAGTGACTGCGCTGCCCTGCCCAGGAAACCATGCTTTTTCCATGGATCTGTGCATCCTGTGGATCAGAAGATCCCCTCGTGAGCCCACATCACCAAGGCCTTTGGTTCCAGGCACAGAGCTGTGCCACCTGCTTGGGTTGCAACCAGTAGCAGCAGGCTGGACAATGCCTAATACAACCGAGTGCCTGGGGAAGGGGTGGCCAGTCACCATCACTGCAACTCCAGTTGGCCATTTTACCCTGCTGGTGTCAGGGAGACTGGGTGGTTTGAACTGAGAGGAATTTCCCATAGCACATCACAGTGGCTGTGGCAGATCGTGGCCAGACTGCTTCTTTAGGTGGAACCTGGATCCATCTCTCCTCACTGAGCAGGGCCTCCCTGCAGAAATTGTAGCAACTCCAGCCAGGGGTTTTCAGACAGAACTCTGATATCCCTGGGAAGGAGCCCCTGAGGGGAGGAGCAGCCACAGTCTCACAGTTGGGGGCACCTAGTCTTTCCTGCCTGCTGGCAGTCCAGATGAGGGGGATTCTCCCCAGCACAGCCCAACCTGCTCAGCCAAGGGGCAGCCAGACTGGTTCTTTAAACAGGTCCCTGATCCTGTGCCTCCTGACTGAGTGAGACCTCCCAACAGGGGTTGCCAGACACCTCCTACAGGAGTGTTCTGGCCAGCATCAGCTCAGTGCCCCTCTGGTATGGAGCTTCCAGAGGAAGGAGCAGGCAGCCATCTTTGCTGTTTGGCAGCCTCCACTGGTGATACCTCCAAGTGCAGGAGGGACCCAGGTGAACTGGGTCTGGAGTGGTCCCCCAGTAAACCACAGCAGCCCTATGGAAGTTGGGCCATACTGTTAAAAGAAAAACAAACAGAAAACAACAACAACAACAACAACAAAAGACCCCACAAAAACCCCATCCAAAGGTCAGCAGCCTCAAAGATCAAAGGTAGAAAAACCCATGAAGATTTGAAAGAATCAATGCAAATATGCTGAAAACTCAAAAAGCCAGAGTGCCTCTTCTCCTCCAAATGATTGCAGCACCTCTCCAGTGGGGGCACAGAACTGGGGTGAGACTGCAATGGATGAATTGACAGAAGTAGTCTTCAAAAGGTGGGTAATAACAAACTTTGCTGAGCTAAAGGAATATGTTCTAACCCAATGCAAAGAAGCTAAGAACCATGATAAAACATTACAGGAGCTGTTAACTAGAATAACCAGTTTTGAGAGGAACATAAATGACCTGATGGAGCTGCAAAACACAAAACAAGAGCTTCACAATTTAACCACAAGTATCAATAGCCAAATAGACCAAGTAGAGGAAAGGATCTCAGAGCCTGAAGACTATCTTGCTGAAATAAGACAGGCAGGCAAGGTTAGAGAAAAAAGAATGAAAAGGAATGAACAAAACCTCTGAGAACTATGGGATTATGTAAAAAGACTGAACATATGACTGATTGGAGCATCTGAAAGAGATGAGGAGAATGGAAGCAAGTTGGAAAACATACTTCAAAATATCATCCAGGAGAACATCTCCAACCTAGTAAGACAGACCAACATTCAAATTCAGGAACTCCAAAGAACCCCGGTGAGATACTCTATGAGAAGATCAACTCCAAGACACACAATCAAATTCTCCAAGGTCAAAATGAAGGAAAAAATGTTAAGAGCAGCCAAAGAGAAAGGCCAGGTCACCTACAAAGGGACATCCATCAGACTAACAACAGACCTCTCAGCAGAAACCCTACAAGTCTGAAGAGATTGGAGGCCAATATGCAACATTCTTAAAGAAAAGAGTTTCCAACCCAGAATTTCATATCTGGCCACACTAATCTTCATAAATGAAGGAGAAATAAAATCCTTTTCAGACAAGCAAATGCTGAGGGAATTTGTCACCACCAGGGCTGCCTTAGAAGAGCCCCTGAAGGAAGCACTAAATATGAAAAGGAAAAACCATTACCAGCCACTAAAAAACACGCTGGAGTACAGAGACCAATGACACTATGAAGCAACTATATTAACAAGCCTGCAAAATAACCAGCCAGCATCATGATGACAGGATCAAATTCACACATAACAATATTGACTTTAAATGTAAATGGGCTAAATACTCTAATTAAAAGACACAGAATGGCAAGCTGGATAAAAAGACAAGACCCGACAGTGTGCTATATTCAAGAGACCAATCTCTGTGCACAGACACACATAGGCTCAAAATAAAGGGATAGAGGAAAATGTATCAAGTAAATGGAAAGCAGAAAAAGGCAGGGGTTGTAATCCTGGTTACTGAAAAACAGACTTTAAAACCAACAAAGATAAAAAAAAAAGACAAAGAAGGACATTACATAATGGTAAAGGTTCAATTCAACAAGAAGAGCTAACTCTCCTAAATATATATGAACCCAATACAGGAGCACACAGTTTCATAAAAGAAGTTCTTGGAGACTTTCAAAGAGACTTAGACTCCCACACAATAATAGTGGAAACTTTAACACCCCACTGTCAATATTAGGCAGATCATCGAGACAAAAAATTAACAAAGATATTCAGGGCTTGAACTCAGCTCTGGATCAAGTGGACCTGATAGATATCTACAGAACTTTCCACCCCAAAACAACAGAATATACATTCTTCTCAGTGCCACTGGCACTTACCCTAAAATTAATAACATAATTACAAGTAAAACACTCCTCAGCAAATGCAAAATAAGTGAAATCATAACAAACAGTCTTTCAGACTACAGCGCAATCAAGTAGAACTCAAGATTAAGAAACTCACTCAAAACCACACAACTACAAGAAAGGTGAACAACATGCTCCTGAATGACTCCTGGGTAAATAATGAAATTAAGGCAGAAATCAAGCAGTTCTTTGAAACCAATGAGAACAAAGAGACAACATACCAGAACCTCTGGGATGCAGCTAAAGCAGTGTCAGGAGGGAAATTTATAGCTCTAAGTGCCCACTTTGAAAAGCTAGAAAGATCTCAGATTGACACCCTAACATCACAACTAAAATAACTAGAAAATTAAGAGAAAACAAACCCCAAAGCTAGCAGAAGACAAGAAATAACCAAGCTCAGAGCAGAACTGAAGGAGATAGAGACACGAAAAATCCTTCACAAAAATCAGTGATCAGGAGCCGGTTTTTTTTTTTGGAAAAGTTAATAAAATAGACCACTAACTAGATTAATAATGAAGAAAAGAGAATAATCAAATAGACACAATAAAAAATGATAAAGGGGTTATCACCCCACAGAACTACAAACTGCCATCAGAGAATACTATAAACAACTCTACACAAATAAACTAGAAAATCTAGAAGAAACAGATAAACTCCTGGACATATATGCCCTCCTCAAACTGAACCAGGAAGAAGCTGAATCCCTGAATAGACCAATAATGAGTTCTGAAATTGAGCAGTAATAAATAGCCTACCAACCAAAAAAAGCCGGGATGGATTTACAGCTGAATTCTACCAGAGGGGCAAAGAGGAGCTGGTACTATTTCTTCTGAAACTAGTCCAAACAATTGAAAAGGAGGGACTCTTCCTAACTCATTTTATGAGGCCAGCATTATCCTGATACCAAAACCTGGCAGAGATATAACAAAAAAAAGAAAACTTCAGGCCAATATCCCTGATTAGCATTGATGCAAAAATCCTCAATAACATACTGGCAAACTGAATCCAGCAGCACATAAAAAAGCTTATCCACCATAATCAAGTTTGCTTCATCCCCAGGAAGCAAGGCTGGTTTAACATACGCAAATCAATAAATGAAGTTCATCACATCAAACAGAACTAAAGACAAAAAACACATGATTATTTCAATAGATGCAGAAAAGTCCTTCAATAAAATTTAGCATCATTTCATGTTAAAACTCTCAATAAACTAGGTATTGAAGGAACATACCTCAAAATATTAACAGCCATTTACAGCAAACCCACAGCCACTATCATACTGAATGGGCAAAAGCTGGAAGCACTCCCCCTGAAAACTGACACAAGACAAGGATGCCCTCTCTCTTCACGCGTATTAAACATAGTAATGGAAATTCTGGCCAGGACATCAGGCAAGAGAAAGAAATATAGAGGATATTCAAATAAGAAGAGAGGAAATCAAATTGTCTTTGTTTGCAGGTGGCATGATCCCATACCTAGAAAACACCATAATCTCAGCCCAAAAGCTCCTTAAGCTGCTAAGTGACTTTAGCAAGCTTTAAGGATACAAATTTGATCTGAAAAAGTCACAAGCATTTCTATACACCAATAGATAAGCAGAGAGCCAAATCATGAATGAACTCCCATTCACAATTGCTACAAAGAGAATAAAATACCTAGGAATACAGCTAACAAGGGGCATAAAGGACTTCTTTAAAGAGAACTACAAACCACTGCTCAAGGAAATCAGGACACAAACAAATGAAAAAACATTCTGTGCTCATGGATAGGAAGAACCAATATTGTGAAAATGGACATACTGCCCAAAGTAATTTATAGATTCAATGCAATTCCCATTAAACTACCATTGACATTCTTCACAGAATTAGAAAAAACTATTTAAAAAATCATATGGAACCAAAAAAGAGCCCAATAGCCAAGACAATCCTAAGCAAAAAGAAGAAAGCTGGAGGCATCATACTACCTGACTTCAAACTATACTACAAGGCTGCAATAACCAAAACAGCATGGTAATGTTACAAAAAAATGAAAAAGACACATAGACCAATGGAACAGAATAGAGAACTCAGAAATAAGACTGCACGTTTACAACCATCTGATCTTTGACAAATCTGACAAAAACAAGCAATGGGGAAAGCATTCCCTATTTAATAAATGGTGCTGGGAAAACTGACCAGCCATATGCAGAAAATTGAAACTGGACCTCTTCCTTACACCTTATACAAAAATTAACTCAAGATGGATTAAAGAAGTAAATGTAAAACCCAAAACTATAAAAATCCTAGAAGAAAATCTAGGCAATACTATTCAGGACATAGGCATGGGCAAAAATTTCCTGATGAAAATGGCAAAAGCAATTGCAACAAAAGCAAAAAAGGACAAATGGGATCTAATTAAACTAAAGAGCTTCTGGACAGCAAAAGAAACTGTCATCAGACTGAACAGACAACCTACAGAATGCGAGAAAACTTTTGCAATCTATCCATCTGGCAAAGGTCTAATATCCAGAGTCTACAAGAAATTTAAACAAATTTACAAGAAAAAAACCAACCCCATATAAAGGGGGCAGAGGACATGAACAGTTACTTCTCAAAAGAAGACATTTATGCAGCCAACAAACATGAAAAAAAGCTCAACATTACTGGTTATCAGAGAAATGCAAATCAAAACCATAATGAGATACCATCTTATGTCATTCACAATGGTGATAATTAAAAAGTCAAGAAGAAACAGATGCTGGCAAGGCTGCAGATAGGGATGCTTTTACACTGTTGGTGGGAATGTAAATTAGTTCAGCCATTGTAGAAGACAGTGTGGCATTCCTCAAAGACCTAGAACCAGAAATATCATTTGACCCAGCAATTCCATTACCGGGTATATACCCAAAGGAATATAAATCATTCTGTTGTAAAGATACTTGCATGCATATGTCCATTGCAGCGCTATGCACGGTAGCAAAGACATGGAATCAACCCAAATGCCCATCAATGATAGACTGGATAAAGAAAATGTGGTACATATACATCATGAAATACTATGCAGTCATAAAAAGGAATGACATCTTGTCCTTTGCAGGGACATGGATGGAACAGGAAGCCATTATCCTTAACAAACTAATGCAGGAACAGAAAACCAAACACTGCATGTTCTCACTTGTAAGTGGGAGCTGAACAATGAGAAGACGTGGACACAGGGACGGGAACCAGACACATTGGGGCCCGTTGGGGCCAGGAAACAGAGGAGGGAGAGCATCAGGAAAAATAGCTAATGCATGCTGGGCTTAATACTTAGGTGATGGGTTGATAGATGCAGCAAACCACCATGTCCCACATTTACCTATGTAACAAACCTGCACATTCTGCACATGTACCCAGGAACTTTAAATAAAATAAAATTTTTTAAAAAGTGGAAAAGAATAGTGTGGAATGTCATTATTAAAGAGTTCCAGGACAGACTTAGCTGTATTAACTATATCAGAACAGGATTGTTGAATGAATGAGCAAAGGAATGAATGAGAGAGTTACTAGCTCTACCCTAATCTTCAGTAACACTCTATACCCAGAGTAGCAATGTTTATTTAGCACAAGGTCCAAATTTTCAGAGCATATTGACACACTGGAGTTTATTCAGAAGAAACTGACCAGATAGTAATGGGACTTGAAACCACATCTGACAAGTGATGGTAGGGGACTGGTAATATTTAATTTAAGAAAGTAAAGACTTAGGGGAAAAATGCTAAAAGCTAAGAGTTAAGAGTGTTGACTCTAGGCCACGCATTGTGTGCAGCCTTTTAATAGATTTCATATATTATGGTTAATAATGGAAAGGAAACATTTTATTTTGAGTTGCCCTGGAAGGCAGGACTAACAGTCGTCAGTGGAAACTGCAGAAAGATAACTCTGCTTATTAGAATGATGGCATTTCTATTCTCAAAGCTGCCGAACAATAGAAAGAGCTGCTTAGATATAATGATTTCCATGTTTTTGGAGGTGGGCAAACAGAGACTGGTGAAACTTTTCATGGACATATTTTAGAGAGGAATGAGTATTAAATGAAAGTAGGGACCAGGTGAACTCTAAGACTTTTTTCAACCTTATTCTGTGAATCTATCATTTTCTTACAGCACAGCAATTCCATTTTTGGCCCCTAGTTCTGTGGCATGAGCCTTCAATGGTCAATGTTACTTCTAATTTAGTAGATCAGTTGTAGTGGATTCTGGTTTTGCATTTCCTCCTGACAACTAAGACAAAACCCAGCAGGACTCAAAGTTTCAGGGATGGGTCACATATTTTGTGAGGGCATCATTAGGTATAATGGCAAAAAGAGCCTCTCTCACTTTCTCATTTGATCTCTAAACTCATGTACTCTGCATATGAGAGAAATAGCACCAAATATTTAGATTGCTTTTTCAAAGCATTGTAAATTTTCATTCTCGGTGTGAAAGCTTCACGTGTGAATAGCATTTATTTTTGTCTTTGTATTTAAATGCAGTTATTTATGTTTCTAAAACTCTCTGATTGCATTTCTTATTTTGAGCTCTGTTATTGTTAATGAGAGTACACTTTGATCATCAGCCCACCAGTGCTTTTATGGCAATTAACATCACATCTTAAAAATTGGTTCTTAGTTGGGTGCCATAGTATGTGGCTGTAGTCACAGCTACTAAAGAGACTGAGGCAGGAAGATACCTGGAGCTCAGGAGTTCAAGACTAGCCTGGGGAAGATAGCAAGACTCTGTTTCTAAAAAACAATAACAAACAAAACACCTGGTTCTTGTGAATGGGTATAGAAAATGTTCATTTAAAACAACCAAAGAACAATGAAATTTTATAGCTATAAAATATTAAATATCATATATTAACATGAGAAATTCAAGCTCTGAGAGATTAAATGACTTGCCATAGTCACATGGCTAGTGGGAAATTTGAATGCCTGTCTTACTTCTTTATTCCACTCACTTACTGAGGCAATTATATGCTATATTCTTGGCAAGATCTTTTTCTTCTCCTTTGCCCTCTTCTACTCCTTCCCCCCTTCTCCTGTTTCTCCTCCTTCCCTTCCTCCAACTCTTCTTCATCCTCCTAGCTTGTAGAATATTCTTATGCCAGTCACTCATATCTTTATTTAAAACCTGATTGGCATGTGACCAGAGTAGACAGTATCTAAGGTTCCGAAATAGCATTTTCTTTACCAGTATCCTTAATCAAGTAGGCAAGAGTTCTAAGGAATCTTTTGTTCTTAATTCTGAGTTGCTCTTGCATCTCTACAGTGCGGCGTATGATGCTGTCCTTGACAGAAATGTGGCCATTAAGAAGCTCAGCAGACCCTTTCAGAACCAAACACATGCCAAGAGAGCGTACCGGGAGCTGGTCCTCATGAAGTGTGTGAACCATAAAAACGTGAGTTTTGTTATTTTTAAACTTCTGGCAGTGGGAGTTTGTAAGATTGGAAATAGAAAATGTGTCTGTACTTGAGTAAGAAAGGCTTTCTTTGCTTTGCAATTCCTGCCTCTTAAGATTGTTTATCCTGCCAATATGCTACATTCGATTTCATTGTCCTCATGGTAGCTTTCTGCTTAAAAATCACCTAAAAACCATATGATGTGGAAGTGATGAATTTTATAAATATTTCCCTAGTTAGAAAATTTACCATATTTGGTTATCTTGCTCCAAATTGAGAGCTTCAAGAAAGAAACAAGACAAGCAAAGCCAAAAGCCAGAAAAAAAAAAACCTGCAAACCACCATGCTACATTTCTTTATAATTTAGATTTAATTTAGATTTATAATTTAGATTTAATTGCCAACGGTTGAGTTTTATTCATGTTTTCTCCTTTTTATTTCAGCTGTAGCCTGGTGGTGGCCTCTAATTGTTCAGTGAATTCACTGTGTGTTGGCATCTTATTTTTTTCAGGGGTGGGCAAGTATGTGAGTACATATTTGCAAAGCACTTGAGAATGGGATCAAGAGCTTTTTCTCATCGGAACTCAGCTGGGTAGACCAGTAAAGGACTTTCTTCATTTCAGAATCTAAGCTCCTTCAATCACAGGCCAAGACATCTAGAATTCTTTCTGTGCTCCCCTTCTTCTTAATAAAGATAAATAGGAGATAATTCATTATTTTAATAACTTTTATTAATAAATAAATTATAATAAATACATCAAATACATTTTAGATATAAATATATAATAAATTATAAATTATTATAAATAAAATTTTATTTTCTTAAAAATCAAAAAATAACTTCATCACAAGTAAAATTATTCTAAAGTATAATAGCTATAATAACTCTCTACAAAGTTCTTATGTATGAAAATTACACAGAACACATTACCAGTGCGGTTTTATAAACCAGGGATCTTGTCCTAATGCTCGCCATCTACCAGTGGCACTGAGAAGACACAAATGTGTTAGTATTAAGTTGAAAGATATTTGAAATGCAAATATGCAGATTCGGGCCCCATGACAGTATTTCTCTTTTCCTCTGTTACTCTACCCTGATGATTTTTTAATTCAGTCATTTGACATGTATGTGTTGAATGAATAAAATGTGCCAGGAACAGATCTAGATGGTGAAGAAAACAGACAAATTGCTGCCCATGTGGAGTTCATGCTCTATTGGCAAGAGCAAGGCGATCCACAATAAGACAGGTCAATGTGTAAAATGTCAGGTGATGATAAGTGCTATTAAGTAAGGCAAAGCAAAGAAGGAATATTTAAAAATGCTGGTCAGTGTATGGTGGGATAGGTTTACCCTTTTAAATAGGCCAAGCAGCAAAGGCCTCACCAAGAAATTGAAATTTTATGAACTGCACACCCATATCTAATATGGCCATGCAACAAACATGAGACTTCTAGAAAGGAATATAGAAATGATAGAAAGGATGGTTCCTATGAAGAGTTATATACTAAGTTGTTCTTTCAGTATGTTAAATAAAGGTAAGTGCAAGATTAGCCACATGATCAATGCAATATATTCTGTTATACCGAGGAGGATGGAGCATAACATGGGCAATGAAAAATGGATGGATACAAGCAATGAATCAATTGTATGGAAAGTTTTCCATACATGTATTTATATTTCCCTCATCCTCATTCCAGACCCTGTAATGCAATAGAATGTGGAGAAATGCTCACTTACTTGGTCAGTTTGAGAGAATACTTCCCATTCTTGACTGAAATGTTGGAGACTCATATTTATGAAGCCTAAAAAAGAGTTCCAGATTGCAGTGATAATTTATAAATAGCATCCCACCTGCTACCTTCCTTTTATGTGTGTATGTATGTATGCAGAAGTCTACAGAAACACATTTCTGGAACTTTTTATGAAGAGGAAATTCACTTACAACCAAATGTAAATTTCGCATTAATAAGAACGTAGAACTGTGTTAATACTGTGGAAAGCAAAGGAAGAGCAAAATAACCCCATTAAATCTTTAATAATAGTGAAGAAAATCTGTTTAGAAAATACTTCTTTATGGTGTTAGTTTGGTCCCCTGTTTTCTGTATTTCTTATCAACTGAAAATTAGATTAAAATTGTTATTTAAAAAAAGAAAATAAATATTCAATTCCAGGAACTAGTGGGGCCTGACAAACATAGATTCACATCTGTGTGTCTCAAGATGCTGGAATAAAAGAACTGAGATTCCTGTCTGGAAACTGTTGGATTAAAATGGAAATTTTATAGCTGTGATAATCTCCTTCTACAGATGCCTTTTTAAAATTGACTATTGGTAGGAATTCGAATTTATAAGAGAGCAAAAGAAGGATAGAAGAGAAATTCTTGAAGAGTAAAAAGTAATAAAACAAGGTCATAGGAAAAGGGAAAATAAGAACATACAGTAGGGAATAGATCTTGATAAATTACCTTTTAAAACAATAAATCTTGATTTACTTAAAATTGTAATGCTGTTTTCTAAATTTTTAAAATTATCTACATTATTTGTTCACTAGGTGATCTGGGCTAGCATTTTTCCATTTTTAAGTAGTGTTCACGTGAATGTTTGTGTGGATGTAATGTGTGCTCTATACACAGTCTCTGATATTTTTGTTTGAACAAATAGCAAAATGAAATAAATTACTTTATGAGATTGATAAAGTCCTAGAGAAACAGACCCACTGTAGATGTTCCAATGAAAGGTGTACTTCATAGGCATTTTTCAACACTCACTAGCACTGAGTACACAGAATAACATGGCACTTGAATCACAAGTTATAAAGATAATTTTAAAACGATTTTATTTCTATATGAATATTCCACACTGCAAGGTTGCTTTAGAAGAGATGATCTTGTATTTTTAAAACTATATTACAACCATTGCCATATATATGTATACTAGAAAATATTGGATGGTACTGTGGTTATTTTTTGTCAATAATTTCTCAATCAGTTAAAACTACGTGAGACATAAAACATTCCATAGAATTGAGTCAATTTCTCAGGTGTTTAAACTAATTTTGTTTTATGTTTATTACTCCACATGTCTTTATATCATTTATAAAGTTTACTGAAATTCATTGATGCTTTGAAGCTGCTTAAATCTTGACCTTGTACTTATCTAATTTTTATAAAATAGTTGCAACTATCTTGTGAGTATAAGATTTTTATATATTTTTATATTCATTTCCTACTGGCACGTTAGTACCAAATATTTAGCTGGAAGAACATTTTGAGTTATTGATGTATGTACTCTACTCAGAAATGTGACAAGGGGTTTTTACAAAATTTGCTTATACTAGAAGGTAGATTTTTTTACTAGCTAATATATAAAATAAAGCAGGAAACAAAAAGCTTTTAACTGAATTTAAATAACTTTAAAATAATTTTCTATTAAATCTATCATTGATATCATCTAGAATGCACCTTTCCCCACACATATTATTGGAGCATTAGTTTAATATTTGAGTGTGAGGTAGAAGTAAAAAAAAATATAAAGTAACAACACAAAAAAATCATGAAGTAGAACACGACTTTGTTCATTTGGAGGAGAAGTATCCCCTTGCTAAGTGTCGCTGAGTGTTTTACTGCCATCTCTCCCCTCACATGGCATTTCTTCCTTTTTTGTTTAATCCCCCAAAGGCCCATATTCTGCCACAAGGAATCACACTTGAAAGCAGTGTAACAATTATGCATCTCTCTGACTCTTGCTCTGCCCAAGAATTGAGCTTTTTAGCTGCATTATTAACCTGAAGACAGATCATCTGTTCTTTCTGAGCATACTTTTCTGTGTCCTCTGAGACAGCTCAAGACATTTTTCCAACTTCTCCATTTCTGCCATAGCACTAGTGAGTGACTTTGAGTTGAAATACAATTTAAAAATAATACATTCTCTCTCTTTTTTCTTTCTCTCGTTTCCTCTGTCCCTTCCACTCTCTTTCAGATTATTAGTTTATTAAATGTCTTCACACCCCAGAAAACGCTGGAGGAGTTCCAAGATGTGTAAGTAACAAAACTCGTGAAGGAAGGGAGAGCACAGCACTCAGATAGCCCAAGGGAAAATCACACACACCACACACACCACACACACACACGCGCACACACACACACACACACACACAGAGTTGAAATCCCTTATACTGCTCAAAGAGAGGTAAGAGGTGGGGTCAAATGAAAGGGGTCCAGTGATATGTAAATAAGATTCTGTTTGTGGGGTTACTTCCTGGAAAGACATTCTGCCTCCTTTTGGCCTTGTGGCTTTATGTACTTTGTTGTTCCATGCTCTTGGTCACTCAGGGAAGGCTTATTTATTTATGATTATTAATAGATTCCACGAACTTTCTACAATGAGTTAATTTACCTGAAGAAATAGTAATAAGGCCAGGCATGGTGGCTCACACCTGTAATTCCAGCACTTTGGGAGGCTGAGGCAGGTGGATCACAAAGTCAGGAGATCAAGACCATGCTGGCCAACATGGTGAAACCCCACCTCTAGTAAAAATACAAAAATTATCCAGGTGTGGTGGTATGCACCTGTAGTCCCAGCTATTCAGGAGGCTGAGGCAGGAGAATTGCTTGAACCCGGGAGACGGAGGTTGCAGTGAGCTGAGATCGCACCACTGCACTCCAGCCTGGGTGATGGAGCGAGACTCCGTCTCAAAACAAACAAACAAACAAAAAGAAATAGTAATAAAAGGGACGTGAAAATTATCTTTATTCTTTCTATCTTTGTAGTGTCATTGATTTTGTGCAAAGTCTACCCAGTAGTGACAACAGATGGAGGAGAGGAAGTGATTCCCTAGCACCTTGTCTTTAATACAGATACATTGAATTTAATGGAAGAAGCTGTCCTTAATTTTTTTCTTATTTGAAATTATAATACTCACAAAAGAGTTGAGGGAATACAGGGGAAAGTGAAAGCAAAATTAAGGTAAGAAATCTATGGACATGAACCAGACACTAATAAATGCTTTTTCTACTAGCAACCTTTTGGTAGGGTTCGTATAGCTAACACACATGCAATACCTGGAAATTCTCGAAGTCTTGATTAAGTCAAAGGCAGAGCTAAGAAGTTCAGAAGACTTACAGAGTTAGGAGAGCATTCTGACTAAATCAAAGGACTTCATAGATCTTGTGATCTGGAACTAACACTGTGGATTCACCCGTCTAGTTACTTAGTAATGGAACTGATGGATGCCAACTTATGTCAAGTGATTCAGATGGAATTAGACCATGAGCGAATGTCTTACCTGCTGTACCAAATGTTGTGTGGCATTAAGCACCTCCATTCTGCTGGAATTATTCACAGGGTAAGAACACCTTCTCTAGGATTACAATTCAAATGCTTTAAGCGGAAGAATAACTGTAGATTATTTTCTTTATACGGGGGGCATTGGTCAAATATACTTCCTCATTTCTTTGATACTAGAATTAGCACCTAGTTCACTAATTGTAGAAGGAAATTCTAGTTATATTGTAGTTGAGTTTGTTCAGTGTTATGTTTTGGCTCATTGAGATGCAGCTTCTTAGAAGCCTCATGCTTTCAGCCCCTTGATTGGCAGAAGTCATATGTGCAACTGAAATAAGAAAATTCATTTCCATAGATGTTTCTGGCAGCATAAAGACAGCTTCCCTGATCTGTTCTTCTGTCAGGCCTAGAAATGATATATATGTTGAAAGATTTATGTTGTCCTAAGGAGAAACCTAACAGAAGACAGTAAATATTTTTTTTTTCTAAAACCTCTTCCCAAGATTAGTGTAAATTGTGAAAATGATAATACAATTCTTTTCTGGGATTAAAACACTTTCCAAAAACTAATAGTTAACTTATTTGTAGCAGTAATCATTTGCCTTATTTAGGGCTCTGTAGGCAAGGGGGACCTCATCAGTGCTACTGCAAAATGGCTATGTTGATTGAGTCAATGGAAATAACATTTCACTTGATACTGGCTTTTAATTTTTTCCCTTATCCTTATTGTTAGGATTTAAAACCAAGTAACATTGTAGTCAAGTCTGATTGCACATTGAAAATCCTGGACTTTGGACTGGCCAGGACAGCAGGCACAAGCTTCATGATGACTCCATATGTGGTGACACGTTATTACAGAGCCCCTGAGGTCATCCTGGGGATGGGCTACAAGGAGAACGGTAGGGATGCTTCGGGAGAGCAGCATCAAAACCATGAATAAAATGGGTGCACGTTGTAGATAGCCAAGGGGAATGTTCTCTTTTATGTACATGCTTTTATAAAGTAGGGCTGCCAGATAGCATATTCAGGGTTTTTTTTAAATACTACTGGTAAGAAACACTCATTAAAAATGTGAAGGATGTTATTGAGAAGTCAGTTTTGCTAGAAGAGCACTAAATGTTAATAGTGAAAAAGAATTGTAAATGGAGTCTGATTAAACAGTCAAGTGGATGCTGATTAGCACACGTGCCTAGATATTGAGAAAAATTGCTATTTGGGTTGCAGCTCAGCTGAGCATGAGTGTGAAAGGAGGAAGGAATCTACCACAGTTAGCCATGTGGCTTTTATGTCGTATCTCAGACTGATGGCTGTAGTTCTAGAAAAAGACAAGCAAAAAAGTGACACAAATCCTTGGAGTAAAAATCTTCATAGACAACTTTGAAATAATCCAAATTATTTAAACTGAATAAGAATTTCTGTAATAATTTAAGCTGCTCTGTAAGAAATATTTAGAATAGCAATTGCCTAATAAATCCTCATATATTCCAAAAATCATAAAAAAGGAAAATGTCAAATTTGACACTACTGCTTTCATAAAGAAAACTTAATGTTCATGAACACTTTAAAATGAAGGCTATGGAAGGAATCTTAAAAATGTATTACAATTGAGTGTAGTTGATTAAAACTAAGGATTTATTAAATATCTGTTAGAAAGCATTGCAATGTATTATTTTGATGAGACTATATCTTACAAGTAATGCACCATATTGAAAACATATTCAATATACTTAGGAATTAAAATAGTTTTAAATTAGGATTGTATATGTATTCAGTGTATCTTTAATATTTATTTTTATATTCTATTCTATTTAGTTTTTAGCAGTCTATATTAATAAGTTTTATAAAAATAATCAGTGTATTTTTATGTACAGGTGCTACAGGGTACTTTTGTGAAAATTCCCTGGCCACTGAAGTTTACAGAAACTTCTTTGTATACTCTTAGATTAGAAGACAGATAATGTATGTATGCATTTATACAGAGGAAGTTAAAAAGTCACCTCTTAACGAAGGTCAGGTTCACCCTGGTGGGCAATATCGGAGTTCTGGTACCTTTTGACTCAGAAGAGATGAATCTAGCCCTCCTTGCTAGGCAATACCACATCTAATTTATTCAGAAAAGAAGACATTTTTATACTTTCTTCACGAGTTATTTTTAAAAAGTCAAAGGAGAAACAAAGTCAAGAATCAAGAATGTACAGGAGACTGGGGGGTGGGGTGGTCTGAATTTGCCTATTTGGGCTTTCAGATCTTGGCACTACCAATAGCTGGTATTAAAATCCCTTTCCCTTCCCTCACTAGAAGGAATTGCAAGTTGCTACCTTAGGTTTTTGACTTCTCTAAGTCCATGGAGGAGGCCTGCCTAGCACCCTGGTGCTGCCCTCCCACCAATGGGAGGAAGGTTATCATGCAGAAAAACCTGCTTGCTCCCACATCAGGCATGCCCTGCTGTCCCCTGCACCTAGCCCCGCCTTCCTTCCCCATGGAACAATTCGGCCAAATGATTCTGCCCAAAAGTTCCCTTTGTCCATAATGAAAAGCAAGTTGGAAAGGGGTAAAGATTGGTAAGAGAAGGCAAAGCATGTTTTCCTAACAAGTTTGACAATTTGGAAATAAATATACGTACATAACAATTTTTAACACCTTTAATACTTTTTTCACTTTCCTTCCAGATGACTCCTTTATACGTGTGCTAATTCATCATATGTCTTTTTTCTTGAAATATTTCAAATGGAAACTAAAACTGATGTTTATTTACAAGAATAAACTTCTGAAGGAAAAGCTAAGTCCCAAATACCAGGAATTCCAATTCTTTTGCCTCTAAACCATGGTTCCAGTCATTTCCTGGTTTATTGGATTTGGTTGAATTTATCTTGTTTTGCCCCAGCCCCCTGGCCCCCTGAAAAAAAGGTGGTCTCTTGTTGCCCTATTCTCTGTAACTGAATAGAATAGAAAATGAAAATAGCCACCTCTGCAAGTTAATATTGTTTTCTATGCATCCGGAAAATGACACAGAAAACCCTTTGGTGGCTTTTAGCTGTCATCTGCCATGGAGATACTTTTGGTTTAGCTATTGCTTTTCTCAGTCACCAATGTCACCACTTTGTGGCACTACTGACAGGCAATGTAAGGCACCCACAAAGTAATGGGTTTTTAAACATTAATTTGAGTTATCATACTAGACACTGTTTATGTAATAGCATAGTGCTGGTTTGAATTCACCTTTTGGCCAACTTTTGGTGGGAGGTGAAAATTGTACTTTTAATCAAACTGTTCTTTTTCCTCCTCCTTCAGAAGTCAATTATCTTAGTTAACTTTACTTTCCTCCCTTTTCTTCACTACCCTCTCTCTCCTGTTCTAGTGGATATATGGTCTGTGGGATGCATTATGGGAGAAATGGTTCGCCACAAAATCCTCTTTCCAGGAAGGGACTGTATCCTTGTACCTTTTGCTACAGCTTTACCTGTTTTGTTCTCTCTCCCTTTTAAACACATAATGATTTTACCAGGAGAGTAAAGATAGAAGCAAAAAGTTGGGTAAGTGGTGTTATTGTAATACAAAAGTGGTAATTTCTATAATCTGACCAGTACTGAAGACTACCTACCACAATGATTTCTTTTAATTAAATTTCAATGGGCTTTTTTCTTCTAAAATTACTTTCTTGCCTGCAACTAAAAATAGAAATGCTATTTTTCTTTAATAACAAAGGCCACCAGATCCCAAATGATTAAAATATATTTACCTTTATAACTAGCAAAATAAGTCACTATTTGCAAGTCATTTTCCATCTCCTTTCTAAAACTATTTTGTGCTTCTACAATATTTAGGCATAATAATTGCTCTCCTTGCTGACATTCTAAGCTTCTGTCTATGGCTTCGTTGATTTAAATTACTCTTGACACTAAATCAAGTCTTTAACAGGTCAATATAGCATATCTTCCTCAAAACATGAACTTCTGCATTTAAAAATTGTAATTATTGTTCAAGTTGCTAGTGGTCAGGTGAGTTTAATATAGACTTCTCTCACCTGACTTGGAGATGTGACATAGACATACATACTTGTTTTCCCAACTAAATTTATGATTTCATAAAGCAATTTGGATTTAAATTCTACTACGGAGTCCTGCAATAGAGTCCATCAGAAATTTCCTGTAGAGCTATCTATGATTTGGAATTATCAAATGAACTGATACATTTCTTAAATGGCCAAAAATTCACTCTCTAGTAAAGGTACAGATTTGTGTTTGTAATATATAGACAATAAAGTTTACATATAATAGTAGAATATACTTTTAAAAATACAAAAATACCTTACTACAAATATTAGTGCAAATCTAAGTACAATCACAATTGACAACTTTAACAATTATAATACAGGATTGAATTTAGTATATTTATTACATATGGATGTTTTGGAAATTGGCAATAACCATGTGACCCATAACTCTATTAACCATTCTATTTGATTGATAAGAAAGTTTTATTAAGGAATCCTTCTATTATGTAAGAAAGGTTATGATTTTTATTTAGGTGTTTAAAAAGTCCAATAGTAAAAAACAAAAACAAAAAAACCTGACTCAACAAGAAGTGGGTACCATAATAAGCTTGTATTTAGGTAGGTATTTATTCATTCTGCTGGATAGTAATGAGATAGTCTCTAAAATCCACTAGTAATGTAAGAGTGATGACATATTCTAGAACTGCACTGTCTAGTAGGTAGCCACTAGCCACATGTGGTTATTCAGCACTTGAAATTAGAGCTAGTCTAAATTGAAATGTGTTGTATGTGTAAAATGCATACCAGATTTTGAAGATATTTTTAAAAGCATGTAAAATATATTACTAATAATCTTATATAGCTTGTGTTAAGGTGATAGCATTATGAACATATTGGGTTAAATATATATACTTTTTTTATTCTTTTGAATGTGGACATTAAACTTAAAACTACGTATATGATTGGCATTTGTGACTGTCATTTTTCTATTGGACAGTGCTGGTCTAGAAGATAAGAAAACCACATGGCAACCATTTATTTATAACCAATCTTAAGGTCTTGAATCTCTGTTTGCTCCATGTTCCTTTCCTATCTATCATGTGAAGTATCATTTTCACCATTAGATTTCATATGGCTACTTAGGAAAATTTATTTCACTTTACTTATCTATAGTTTGGGGATTAATTATATACCTAATATAGTTTATTTGAACAACATTATAGTGCACATTCATATTTAAATGTGCTGACTTTATTCAAAAGTAGGAATTATTTTCTTTATGCTTTTGCCTTTGGTATATAACACACTTTAGACAAAAAAGGAACCTCTCAATCAATACTCAGAGTGAAGTTGCACAGCCACATCTCTCTAATGCACTTGTCAGTGGAAAGCAAAAAGCCACAGGATTTCTCATTTCCATGTGACATTTTGTTACATGTCACTTGATTTCATGTAGTGAGGTTGTTCTCTGAGATCTTATTTAGCTCTTCAGGCATTTATGAGGATTGCTTTTCTTCTATTTTGACAATATTAAATTTAAAAGCCAATAAAAGAGAAAAAAAGCAAAAAGTTTTAAACTCAATCTAACCCTTCAGAAAAACAAACAAACAAAAAAAACAAAGCACCATATTGATAATTTTATTTTCTCTTAAAAATTTTTCTCTTGGAGGTGCCCCCACCCACCTTTTTTATCCTAGTTTGTTTTAGAAAAATTTTTGGAGCTGAAATTAAATTGTGTGAAAATTAATACATAACATTTATATCCTTGATATGTATGAACCTAGACATTTAAATAATCTCTAATACAGATAATGTAGATTATAATAAAGGTTTGCATTTATTATATAAATATATGTATTTCTTTATCTCAAGTGATGATTACATAGTACAGCAGTCTTTGATAGCCTAGTGCCATATGTGATAATGACCCTGCGTGTGGACCTAAAAGTTAAAAAAAATTGCATAAAGACACCTACAATGGAAAGCCTTTTGCTTAAGTTAAATTTTACCAAAAAATGAGTAGATATTTTCCAATGAAATAGGTTAGAAAAAATGTTTCCTTTTTGAAAATGTTTCCATTTGGATTTCTTAGCCCCTTTTACCTATACTTAAAATTATAACTGAATGTTTAAAGTTATAGTTACATTTAAAAAATAAACCTATAGAAATCTCAGTTAAACAATGTGCTTTCTTAATTTTGAGTGGAATTGTTTTATTAATCTTTAAATGAAATTATTATCATTTTATGCACAGGACTTCCTACCAACAACTGAGCAGTCAGATAACCTCTCAAACTATGAATATCAGACACAAGGCTGAGGGCTGATTCAAGTTATTTATCGGCAGAAGAATTACACAATTTTAAGCATATTGAAATTACTCTAACATTTATTGGAAGAAATATCAAAGCTAAGTATATGCTAATTGATACCTTGACTACTTCCAGGACTCTGCAGAAATTTAAAAAACAATTAGAGGTTCTCATGTCTTTCACCTAGAATTATTCAGAGTAATTTATATTAAATTACTTTGAGGCTGAAAAATGATGTGATGATACTATCATAATAATCAACATTTTTCTTCTCTCTTCACAGAACTTTTAAACTTGAACCCTAAGCAAAAATAGTAAAATGTCTTGACAAATCAGAGAATCTTATGAAATTGTCATTGATGACTGAAGTTTAACTACTTTCCCACATTCAAACTATCTTTGCATTTTGAGAAACATCGTGGGGGTTTCTTGGTGGTTGATATGATCTAGATGATATCACAGGGAATTGTCTTGGTTACTAAATTAGAATGTTGGCAAAATAAACAAAACTGAACAAAATAAACAATACATATTTGCTTTTCCACTTATTAGTTTGCTAATTACTTTAATATCCAGAGGATCACTTCTTAATACTTATTTTTCTTGTGTAAAGTGTTTCTTAATTAGGCATACACTATCACACATTTAATTTTCACTATAGTTTTATGATTAAAACATTTCGTAGCATATATTTTTACATAATGTAGTTTATTTGAACATTATAATGCGCATTCATATTTAAATATGTTACTAAACATTCTTTAAACATTCTTAAACGCATGCTGACTTTCAAGTTAGAGAGTAGTAAATAGGCCAAGTCCATTTTTTTTTTATGTAGTCCAGAGAACAGATAAAAGAAATCAATGACTTTAGCTTCACTCAGATTTTGTTCCTTTCGATAAAATTTACAGGAAAGCAGCTTTACAATGCTTCCTTAGAAGTTTTTTTCTGAGAACTATCCAGTCATTCACTGCCTCCACCACCCCAAACCCCAACCAGGTCATGCCATCTTGTTGATTATCAAAGACTCCTATAGTCCCAGTATAATTTTCATGAGTCCTTTCCTCAAACCTGCCTCTTTTAGATACATTCTTCAACCTTATTTTTTCCACTCTACTTCAAATGATAGCACCTTCTTTGAGCAAACCCTGTGATGTTCCTTTATCTAAGTTCTTGGCCAATATTCTCTGGATATAAAGTTAAAGACAGGCATACTGCATGCATTTGAAAATTCTGGACCTCAAGTATATTATATCCAAAGCTAACAGCTGGACTGCTAAAATAGCTCCTCTTGCCTTTCCCTCTGAAGAACAGGAAATTGCAGTTAGAATGAAAGAGATATACATATAACCTTGCCAAGGAGCCAAGTTATTAAGGAGTAGGTAAATGGTTTTCCAAAAGTATATTTGAAGAAATAAGAAAAACACCCTCGAATTAACTGAATGCTATATCTTTTTAAAGTTTGAATATGAACATTAGGAAGGATCAAAGTAAAATGAACAAAAATTTGTGGTTACAGATTGTTATATCCATCTAGCACAGAGATATTTTAAAATTCTTCTTACCTCTTTGAAATAATAGTGCTTAATTCCTAATAAACTTTTGCAACTAACAACTTACTATATAGTCTAACTCTGTTTCTTAGAATTAAGACAATACAGGGTTATTTCAAACAATATAAAATGTATGGCTTTAAATAAAGTTAGGATGAAAAAATGTAGTAGGCATTCTTTCAAATCTATAAGCAAATTGCATGTAATTATAAATAAATATTTAAAAATAAAATTATTATTTGAATTTGTTTAAAAGAATACATTTTTACCACTAGTGTGCCTGCTAACTCTTCTCTTTTGTTATTATTTTATGAAAATGTGAGGCAGGGTTCACCAGAATGGGAGCTGGAGATTCTGAGGTTGTAAAGAAATAAAAGCAAGTTTAATAGGTAGACTCAAGGAGAAAGTCTTTTTCTGATTTCCTGGCATTACAATATTTAGCATTAAGTTCCGTGAATTGTTGCTTATTTTTCTTACTTAGATTCACATGTGCAAAATATGTACATTCTTAGTTTATTTATGTATGTCAGTAGTCTTTTAGAATTCTATCTTTGAACTGAAGTTTAGTACAAGGTCCTTTTGTTAAATAACTAAATTTATGACTTAGTTAACTAATTTTAAAAGAAATGTTCTAATTTTATAACTGCTAACTTTATAACTTATAATTTTTATAAAAATTATAACAAATAATTTTCAAAGAAATGTTCTGATTTTAGAAAACTATATTAAATCTTCTTGCTATTGTGTGTTGAGTCATTCATTGAGAGAAAATTTGTCTAAATTCTACACTAAATGAAAATATACTTAGGTGTGTTAAGGAGAAGTCTGAGAAATTGTGATAAAAGAGTTACGTAATCCCCCAGAGAGGAAACATTTTCCAGGATAGAAGCTCACATAGTCCAAAAATTATTTAATTGTGGATCATAATTTAAGCTATTAGATGGAGTGTGGAAGTAGCAATATAGTTCTTTATTTATTTAGATTTAACTTCCAGGGCTTACATTGTATAATTTCTATCTCTTGGTTAGAAGTAGAAGAAAGATAATTTATTATAAGCTAATTTCTGACAAATAATGTGACATGAGATTTTCAGAGGTTCTCACTCTGAAAATTAACCATATTTTGGTAACACCAAAATTTACTCAACATTTCTTCTAAGGAAAGTGACTCAGCATCTGAGTGTTACAATTGCAAGTGAATCTGCCTTCTGCCTATGGGAATGATAGAATGATGATGAAAGAATGTGATGAATCAGAATTTTAAAAGCCAACAGAATTCTACCTTGGCAGCATTAGTGTACAGAACTCTTACAGAGACCCAGATGCTGTATCAGATTGTTTCAGAAAGCATAAAATGCAGTTTCCAACAGTGATTGAATTTGCTAATTACTTCTAAGGTCTATGCACAGTCCCTATTCATTGTGATACCTGACAATTTCATAAAATAATCTATTCTTAACTTGATTAGCAATATATATATATCACTAATATATTCAAATACGTATTGTATTAGTATGTTTATGTATCCTAATATAGAGATATTAGTAGAGGGAAGGCTTACTACTACTACCTTCCTGTTCAATAAGAGTTGGTATCAAATTCTTTTATTATACATTTTCTGTTAGTGGAGATGGCAAATTCATGAAGTTTGGTACAATGAGTTTATCTTGAGCCATAATCCTGTCTTGAATACATAAAAATCTATATAAATTTATGTGCATATATTCAATTTTTGTAATTCAAGATAACAGAGCTTATCATTTCTAGGCACAAGGCTTAGCATTTTGGTAGCATAGATATAAATATTCTCTAGGAATAGCGAATGGTGAGTAAAGTTAAAATGGGAATTAGAAAGATTTCCAGGATATTATCACCCAGAAAGATATATTAAAATAAAGAAAATGAAATTCAATATGTACATCAGAATTTCAGATCTAGAGCTTACATCTCTGCATTATTTTTATGCAAAAGATTTGTGATCTATTAAATCTATTTTGAGTTCTGCCCATGAAGATATATATTTTAAATAAATATTCTTCTTTTACGTTGGAGTATCTCCCAGATCCCCCACACCAAAAAGAGAACTGTGAGATATACCAGTTATTAATACCAATTATTAAATCAACAACTGGGCCAGACATGGTCTCTCATGCCTGTAATCCCAGCACTTTGGGAGGCCGAGGTGGGCAGATCACAAGGTCAGGAGATCGAGACCATCCTGGCCAACATGGTGAAACCCCACCTCTACTAAAAATACAAAAATTAGCTGGGCGTGGTGGCGTGTGCCTGTAATCTCAGCTACTAGGGAGGCTGATGCAAGAGAATCACTTGAACCCAGGGGGCAGAGGTTGCAGTGAGCCAAGATCGCGCCACTGAAATCCAGTCTGGTGACAGAGCTAGACACTGGCTCAAAGAAAAAAAAAAATTAACAACTGTATAGAACCAACTGGTGCTAAAGCAACATAGAGATCAGAATTTAATTTAGGCCATCTGTTGTTATTGTTGTTGCTGTTGTTTAAAGGCATGTGAAGAACAGAAAAAAAAAAAAAAATCAAGGGATTTTAGCCTGAAAGATAAAATTGGCCAGGTTTAGGAGAGGAATGGTTAGGGATTACAGGTTATAGTTACATACTTTAAGGTTCTTATTTGGATGAGGAAACACAGTAGTTCCTGTTTACATAGTGAAGAGAAGTTCCATAGAGTCAATGTGAGTCAATATGTAGGATGCCTTTCTAAGTGGTTTCAACAGTAAAATAGATTGCCTAGTGAGTGGTGAGATTCCTCCACTGGAAAGATTTCTTTATTATAGATGTAAATATATAATATAATTATGTAAATTTAAAATAAATAAACCTTTCCCAAAGATATTTAATTCCCAAATATAATTTTAATATATTATTTAATACATGATGATTTGATACGTAAATAATATTTATTGGGGACTTGCTATGTACCAGGCAGTTGTGCAAGGATCTTTATCAGACATAAGTTTTTCAAGTCTTTTATAAAACTCTACATAATAAATACAGCTTATCATCAATATTTTAGGGGATAAAATTGAGGTTTAGAGAGAAGTAACCTGGCCAAGGTCACATAGTTGGAAAGTAATAGAAGTGGTTCTCTAGCAGAAAAAGATGAATATCTTGCCAGAGATATTGTAAAAAACAATTTTATACTAAATGAGAAATAGAAATAGATGTTTCCTAAGTCCCAGACAGGTTAATGGCAGAAACCATTTTTTTTCTAAACATTTGAATGGAGACAGGCAAGAGAAAACACTGCATATTGAGATTTTTGGTCTCAATGTTTTTTGTATATCTCTTCCACAATATCTATAAAATATAGATAATCCATAAATAGCAATTTAGTCAAACTGGTCTCTTTGGACAGTATGATAGGAATACTTGGAATTTAAAAATAAATATGTTTTCCGTTTTTTTCTTTAATCAAAGATTTCTCAATACCACCCTGTTGTGAGACAGATATTACTTGAAATTACAAACACGTTAATAATAAAGGGATGCACAACTGTTTGCTCTATCTTTCCCTGATATTTCTGCATGTCAGTTGCTTTCCTAAACTGGAAGCAAAACAAATTTGCTTCTTTGGGTATGCTTATCACCTTCAAAGCCGTAACCATTTCTTTGCAGTGATCACTTTGTTTAGGTGTTAAATCAAACAATGGAAACTTTGAGTTTAACCCGAGTGAGATTTTCACATTGGAATGAATCTCATGAGGATCTCTTTAAGGTCACTGCCAAATTACAAGATGTAATTTGAAAAGTAAGTGGAGCAAAATTATATTGTGCTGCTATCTTAATGCCTTTCCCTATTTGCTCCCCCCCAGCATCCCTAATTCTTCTGTTTATTTTTCCCCCCACAAGAATGCCCTCTCTTTCTGATTTTTAAGTACAACAAGTGAGTAACCAAGTGTAGTACAAGAGAGAGATTTCACTTTCTTGCTTCACCCTTCCCCATTTTGCCCCTCCCTCTGTGCGCTCTGCCCTGGCTTCCTGGTTTTAAGTTCTGGATGATACTTGGCAATAACAGAGAGACCATTATAATTCCACCTTGAATTCCAGGTTTCTTTTGATTCACAGTCTCAGAAGAAGTATCAGCTCTTTAGTCATGTTGTTTATTTCACATTGAGCGATCCCATTTTGAAAGCCAGCGTTTCTTATCATTATAAGGCAACTGTGTTTATAAGAATAAGACAAGGCTTCCTGCTGAGAAACATGCTCCTTTGATGAGAGTCAATGACACTAAGACAACATATTCTGAAACATTCATTCTTGAACTGGCTTTTCACTTCTGGAACTGTATTTATATTTATAAATAAGGGTAAATGTGTTTTATAAAAGAAACTCTTTTGAGGTTGCTGGCAGCTCAGCTTTTCTTTTTTCTTTTTTCAAATATGTATACAAGAGTAAAAAAGAAACTGATTTGCATATTAACACTATCTAGAATAATTTATGATAAAAATCAGTAGGATTCTAGTAAATGAATGCAAATTAGACCTTTTAAATCAAAACCTAAATTAATCATTGAGTTATAATTGCAAAGTAATGTTATTCTACATTAGGTAGCATTGGGTAGTGTTGTTATTTCAGTTATATGACAGAAAAGGGCCTTGAGAGCCTATGTTCTCCCCTTTCTACCATTTAAAATGCTAATGATCATGCCACTGGCCTGTCATCCAGTCAGTGAAAAGTCAAACTATTGCTCTATGGCATGAGTAGCCCAGTGTTTTCATTTATTTGTTGTTCTATTCCTGTGTTCTTGTTTATCTTCATTTCATTTTTGTTTTCAGTTGACATGTGGTCAGTAGGGTGCATCATGGGAGAAATGATAAAAGGTGCAGTGCTGTTTCCTGGCACTGATCGTATCCTTCTTAGCAGCCAGTGGTATCTATGGGTGTCACTCTCAGTTAATTCCCTTTTGTCTCAAATGCAGTACTGCTTATGGTATTTGTTCACTGTCCTTAGAGAGTTTCTATGAGACTCAATGTCAAATATTTACAAGTTGGCATTATGGCAGAGTAACTTTGTCTCCTAGTAAGACCTTATGTGGATAATACAGTAACAAATATGAAAGAGGCAACCTGATATCAAAAGGTCTTCCTTAATTCAGTTCTACCAAACTGATAACATTGAGTACTCTTCTTTCTTGTTTTTGTTGTAGATGTTTCAAAATGAAGATATATTCATAGCTAGATAATAAATAAAGTCTTTCAGTTCTAAGACTGAAGATTTATACTTTGATATAATGAGAAATATTCATTTGGCATGGAAATTTTTATCAGATTCATGTTCCTCCACAAATACTAATTGGTTTATTTTAACATATATTCAGAGAGCATGGATGTGAATTTCATTTTGCAATTGATCAAGTTTTTCTAAAATTATTTTTCTTATTCACTCCATTTATGGGAATAATAGCTCCAATTCCTTCTCTTATTTTCTGCATATTATTAACAAGTGCAATAATTAAAACCTCATTAATAATGGTTATATAAAATATCTGAAGAAATACATTGAAATCACTTGAATAAGTAAAAGTGATTCTTTCTTAAGCAGCAAATAATTAACAAGTAAAGATCAAGAGCAGATGTGGTAGCTCATGCCTGTAACCCCCAACACTTTGGGAGGCTGAAGTGGAAGGATCACTTGAGCCCAGGAGTTTGAGACCAGCGTAGGCAACAGAGCAAGACCCCTGTCTCTACAAAAAACAAAAATAAAAAATTTAGCTGGGCACGGTGAAAGTCCCTGTAGTCTCAGCAACAAAGAAACTAGCTGGGAGGATAGCTTGAGCCCCCAGTGTCAAAGCTGCAGTGAGCAGTGATCGTGCTGCTGCACTGCAGCCTAGGTAGGCAACAGAGTGAGACCCTGTCTCTAAACAAACAAACAAAAAGATTCCAGAGGTTCTGCAGTATTAAATAGATATGAATAGTGTGTGATTAGTGATTAGTATATGGATGTGTCATGGGTCCTAGCATCAGGCTTAAAAATAAGTTACTCCCTTAGTTAGTTAAATATCCCTCTACACTTAGTCACTTATGAAAGTTTTATGTCTTCATCCTACTAAAGGTAAAACCTCTGCTTTAATAAAACACTTCAAAAATAAAATTTAGCCTATAATAATGGGGTTTTAATGTGTAATTAGACTAAATCTAATTTCTAATATAGTGCATCCATACCATATTATGATTAGCCTTTTGCGTTGTTTCTAATATCTATATTACAATTTTTTATCAAATGTCTATAATGTAATATACACACTTGAGGATTAATATTTGTATCTGGTTTTACATATATGAATATATATATGGTTTCATACATATATTCTCTCTACATATTAAAAGAAAAAGTTCTGGAAATGGCTGTATTAGGCACTCAATTTTTGTTGGAAGAAAGGACTTAAAATACTTCAGTTAAAAATAAAGTTACACTGTTTTTACTTCTGATTATTCTTACTAAAAATTTTTTCTAATCTTCTGTTTGACACACATTTAAAAAAGTCTTTCTGTCTATATTGCTGTTTTGTCTTCTAAATATACATTTTATTAAACGACATCTATAATTTACCACATCAACATTAATGCTATTTGAAACTAGCTGGCTTTATAAAAACTGAATTCCTTCAGATTTCTTAAAAATCAGGAGGGATTTAAAAAAACAGGACTTCTTTTATTCCCAATAAATTATAAACTTGTGTTTGGCCTTTGGGCATGAATATGAAATTGTCTTTAAGTTTTGGCTGATTTTAGATAATTTGATGAAAATAGACTCAATTTGTTAACTTAGTACTCTTTGCTTTTCCAGAAGTTCATTGTGGTTGAATAATTGGTGACTAAAATGAATATTTGCCACCTGTAAATTAAAATGAGTGTTTTTATGATCTTTGTTATGTTTCTATTAAGAAAAATTAAAACAGATTTCTACAACTGAATTACCAAATACAATTTAACATTTTTTAGAATAGTTTCTTGGGAAAAGTTGCTTGTGTGTCATTTTTTAACTTGGGTGCCAAATTCCTTGTAAGCAATGCTTTAGGGTTCGGGTAATGTGGCAGTATCCTGTTCAAAGCCCTTGATATTTGGATATGAAGTCCTTTATGGAGCTCTTGTATGGGGACATATTTGTAAATTTCTTGGAGGACAAATAGGAATCATTTTCTAAAGTATGTCTTCTAATCGTGGGCTGTGGTCTCAATGATTTCAAACATGTTGGTTAAAGTTTTAAATCAGTCTTAAAGCCAACAAATTTTGAACACTGAATATCAAATAATTAACCTCTTAATGTATAAGACATTACTGATTTAAAAAATTCTGTTATTAGAAATGAGTGAGTTATCTGAAAATACAATAAAATTATACCTAAATCTATTAGTTAAATAGAGACATTAAAATAGAGCTGGAGATATGCCATATTATAATGTATACCTATATAGTACATTATAAGGAGTTATGTTATTTTTAGTCAATATATCCTCATTTATATAAAAGCATTCTCAAAACAATGATTTCTAAAAGCTCTTGGGATATGAGCTATGCATAACTTTTTTTAATTTTTAATTTTTCTGGGTACATAATAGCTGTGTATATTTATGGGGCACATGAGATGTTTTGATACAGGCATGCAATGCATAATAATCACATCATGGAAGATGGAATATCCACTCCCTCAAGTATTTATCCTTTGTGTTACAAACAATTCAATTATACTCTTTTAGTTATTTTAAAATGTACAATTAAATTATTATTTTCTGTAGTCACCCTGTTGTGCTACGAAATACTAGATCTTATTAATTCTTTCTAACTTTTTATTTTAGCCATTAACCATCCCCACCCACCACCTCCTCTGCTATCCTTTCCAGCCTCTGGTAACCATCCTTCTACTGCTATCTTGATGAGTTCAATTGTTTTGATTTTTTAAATTAATTTTAATTTTAAGTTCCAGGGTACATGTGCAGGATATGCAGGTTTGTTACACAGGTAAACGTGTACTGTGGTGGTTTGCTGCACCTATCTACCCATTACCTAGGTATTAAGCCCAGCATGAATTAGCTAGTTTTCCTAATGCTCTCCCTCCACCCACCCAGCTCCCCTGACAGGCCCCAGTGTGTATTATTCCCCTCCATGTGTCCATGTGTTCTCATTGTTCATCTCCCACTTGTAAATGAGAACATGCAGTGTTTGTCTTTCTGTGCCTCGCTTATTTCACTTAACATTTTTAAATGTACCACATTTTCTTTATCCGTTCATCTGTTGATGGATGCTTAGGTTGCTTCCAAATCTTGGCTATCGTCAACAGTGCTGCAACAAACACGGCAGTGCAGATATCTCTTCGATATACTGATTTCCTTTCTTTTGTTTATATACCCAGCAGTGGGATTGCCAGATCATATGGTAGCTCTATTTTTAGTTTTTTGAGGAACCACAGAACTGTTCTCCTAGTTATTATGATAATTTACACTTCCAGGAATGTACAAGGGTTCCCTTTTCTCCACATCTTCACCAGCATTTGTTGTTGCCTGTTTTTGGATATAAGCTATTTTAACCGGGGTGAGATGATATCTCATTGTAGTTTTGATTTGCATTTCTCTGATGATCAGTGATGTTGAGCACTTTTTCATATGCCTGTTTGTCATTTGTATATCTTCTTCTGAGAGATGTCTATTTAAATCTTTTGCCCATTTTTAATCAGATTATTAGATTTTTTTTCCTATAGAGTTGTTTGAGCTCCTTATATATTCTGGTTATTAATTCCTTGTCAGATGAGCAGTTTGCAAATATTTTCTCTCATTCTGTAGGTTGTCTCTTCACTTTGTTGATTGTTTTCTTTGCTGTGCAGAAGTTTTTAGCTTGATATGATCCCATTTGTCCATTTTTACTTTGGTTGCTTGTGTTTGGGAGGTATTACTCAAGAAATTTTTGCCCTGACCACTGTCCTAGAAAATTTCCCCAGTGAGTTCTTAAAGAAGATTGATAATTTGAAGCCTTATATTTATGTCTTTAATTCATCTTGATTGGATCTTTGTATATGGTGAGAGATAGGGATCTAGTTTTATTCTTCTGCATGTGGATATCCAGTTTTTCCACACCATTTATTGAAGGGACTGTCTTTTCCCCAGTGTATGTTCTTGGCACCTTTGTTGAAAATGAGTTCACTGTAGGTGTGTGGATTTGTTTCTGGGTTCTATCTTCTGTTCTATTGATCTATGTGTCTGTTTTTATGCCAGTATCATGCTGTTTGGTTACTATAGTTCTGTAGTATAATTTCAAGTCAGGTAATGTGATTTCCTCCAATTTTGTTCTTTTTGCTTAGGATAGCTTTGGCTGTTCTGGGTCTTTTGTGGTTCCATATAAACTTCAGGATTGTGTTTTCTATCTGTGAAGAACGCCATTCGTATTTTGATAGGGACTGCATTGAATCTGTAGATTGCTTTGGGTAGTATGGACATTTTAACAATATTGGTTTTTCCAATCCATGAATATGTAATATCTTTCCATTTTTTGTTTCCTATTCAATTTTTTTATCAGTGTTTTATAGTTTTTATTGTAGAGATCTTTCACTTGTTTGCTTAAGTTACTTCTTAGGTATTTTATTTTATTTGTAGATATTATAAATGGGATTACACTTTTGATTTCTTCTTCAGATTGTTCACTGCTCTCATATAGAAATGCTACTGATTTTTGTATGTTGATTTTGAATCCTGCAACTTTACTGAACTTATCAATTTGAATAGTTTTTTGTTAGAGTCTTTGTTTTTGCAAGCATAACATCATATCATCTGCAAACAAGAGTTACTTGACTTCTTCTTTTCCAAGTTGAATGGCCCAGAAATGCGGTCCAAGAGCCAAATCCTGAAATTGGTAACTCAAGAGTCTGCTTGGCGCTCTACCCACACTGTGGCCAAGCTGGTACCTAAGCTACAAGACAAAGTCACCCTTACTTTCCCTCTGCTTTTTTGTCTCGCCCCATAGTCACCACAACTGGGAATGTGCTGAGTCTCACCTGAGGCCAGCAAGTCTCAGAGTTTCACCCAAGGCCCTCAGCATAGTACCTGGGTATGCTGCTGGTTATTCAGGGACCAGGGACTCTTCAGTTAGCAGGTGATGAATCCTGATATGACTGGGTCTTTCTGTTTAAGGCAATGGGTTCCCTTCTGTTCCAGGGTGTGTCTAGAAATATCATCTGGGAACTGGGGCCTGGAAGGGAGGCCTCACAACTCTGACTGGTGCCCTAGCCTACTGTGGTTGAGCTGATATCCAAAATGCAAGACAAAGTTCTTTTCACTCTTCCCTTTCCTCTCCTCATGTGGATGGAAGAGGTCTCTTTTGGAGCCATGAGCTATGCACCATGGGGGTAGAGGAGGGGTGATGCCAGTGCCCCCTTAGCTGCCCTGGCTGGTATCTCAGTAGGTCACATGCCCCAAAAGTCCATTGACTCTGGGCCCAGTTCAGGACTAGGACTTTCCTAGGAGTTGCAGTCCTAGTGACCTAGACTGCCTTTCAAGTTTATTCTCAGCCTCAGAGCAGTTTAGCCTGCAGTGGTAAGGCTTGTGGGATCTCAAGTTCTGACTGCTGGGATTGGTGATTCCCCTCTGGCAAGGGCTGGTTTAAATGCTCCTTCCGTGGGCAGGTGTCAGCTGAATTTGGTTTGTTTTTACTTTCTGCTATAACAAGGGCAGCACTGAGTTCATTTCCTCACAAATGCTATGCTCTCCCTCTCCCCAGCACACACAATTGTTGCTGGGGGATGGGGAAGGGGTGGCGCTGGCAATTAAAGACATTTTCTCCTGCCTCTTCAGTGCTTCTTTCAGCAATGTGGAATTAAAACCAGATACTGTGAGTGGTCATCTGATTTTTTGGTCCTTATGAAGGTGCTTTTTGGTGTAGGTAGTTGTTAAATTGGGGTCCTTTCAGGGGGGATGATTGGTGGAGCCTTCTATTTTGCCATCCTGCTCTGCCTCCCCAGACACATGGCTTCTTAATATATGAACTAACTCAAGAACAAAACTTAAAATGTTAAAAAGGTATTATATCTTTTATCTTTTGGGCCTAAAAAGGTTTAACACATTGTTTTTAGTAGGTATTTTAAGTATATGTGCCAAGTCTGTCCCACAGACTCTGGCTGAGTGATGGATGACAAAAGTACTCTGACACAGGTATTTTGCCTGACAGCATGGCTAGGTGGACTGCACCCCTTAGCACTGCCAATGAAAGTGCAGTGCAACCCAGAGTGCAGCCCCCATAAGCCGGTGACACTTGCATTTATTTAGTACAGATTTAATGACAAAGGCTTGGAGCGAGCACAATTTGTGGGTAATTAACTTTGCCAACCCCCTGAGTAGAGAGCAGTCCTGTGCAGGAATGATCAAAGGCTGGTTTCTGGAGACATAAGTAAACCAACTTATCTAGATAAGTTCCTTTACATTCCCTTGTTATCTACCCTTTGCCTTCAGGCTCTGGATAACAGAATTTGGCTGCCTTCAGCAATTTCTCCTCCGAAGCTTTTGCAAAACCTCCTGGCCTTCCAAGAAGGTTTGAGTCTTTCCCTATAACTTTTTCTTACAACTTTTCCCACCACCCTGACTGAACTCCTACATATATGTTAATTGAATTTTATTCAATCAAATGTGTTTTTAATGCTCTACAAATGAATCAACATTTAACTGTTGGGATAATTTTGAAGGAGGGGAAGATGTAATGAATTTTATCATAGCTGACATTTTTACTTAAGAAATTATAAAATATTTTATGTTAAACAAGTGAGTTAATATGAAATGCATAGCTTTTGAAGAAGATTAATAAATAGACACACATATGCTACCACTCAGGTTAAAAAATAGACCATTACCAATACTTTCAAATATTTTTATGTGCTCCACCTACCACAACCTTCCTTTTCCACACAGAGTTAGCCACAGTTCTAAATATTTCTTTTTACTATCTCTGTGACTTTCCTTATGTTTTTACTACCTGCATATTTATCCTTAAGTAATCTATGGTTTAGTTTTATTTATTTTACATACCATACTGTCATTGTTATCTTGTGACTCACTTTTTAAAAAATTAACATTATATTTTTTAGATTTATTCCTGTTCATGGACTGGACATAGTTAACTCATTTTCATTGCTGAATAGTATTTCAGTCTATGAGTATCTATAACTAACCCATTATCCTATAAGTAGACTTTGGAATATATATGGATTTTACTGTTTTTTTTTTCTTTTATAAACCATGGTACTATAAATATATGCTTATAAGAGCACATGTGCAAGGTTTTCTTAATAACAAATGCCAGGGGTCATAGGCATACACATTTTAAACTTTGCTGTGTAACATCAAATTGATTTCTAGAGTAGTATGTAGCTGTCTGCTCCACATCCTCATCAACTTTTGCCATTGTCATATTTATTTTTAAATTTGTTACCAATCCCCTGGATATAAAATACTATTTCACTGGAGGTTTAATTTACATTTCCTTGTCTACAAGGGAGGCTAAGGATCTTTTCCTATGTTCATTGGCCACTAATATTTTCCCTTGGTAAAATATCTTTTTTATAAACAAAGAATGAACACATTTTTTTCTATTGTGCTTTTTTTTTCTGTTGATTAGTAGACATTCCTTTTATAATTTGGCACCTAATTTTTGTGAGTTTTATGTGTTGCAAATATCTTCTTGTATTTGGATTATTTTCCCATTTTATTTTATAATAGTTTTAGAAGTTGGCAATCTGTCTTTTCCTATAATTTATATGTTTTATGTCTTAAGAATCCTTTTATAACATTATATTGTGCTATAACTTTACTGGAAATATTTTAAAGTTTAATCTCTTACATTTAAACCATTAGTCCACATGGAATTGATTTTTTGTGTATGTGTGAAAGAAGGACCTACTTTATTCCAGTTTCATTTATTGACTAACTTACTCTTTCTTCACAGATCTATAATTCTGTCTCTCTAATAAGTTTCCACATATGTGCAGGGGGATGTTAAGTCCTGGGCTGTATATTCTGTTCCACTGGTTTGTTTGTCTATCTCTGCACCATGAACACCCTTTCTTAATGAATATAAATGTATGCTCTGCACTTATATTAGGTAAGGTAAATACCTTTCATTTTTGTCATCTTCAGAATTATCTTGACTCTTAATGCACCATTGCTCTTCTATTAAGATTTTAGAATTGGCTTACTGACTTTAAAAAAAAAGATCCCTATTGGTATTTATTTTGGAGTTGTATTTAAAGCTCAATTTTGTATAAAATGCTATTTTAATTAAGATGATTCTTTTAATCTTTCTTCTCAACATAAAAGGATCTTGGCACATGTTCATTCAGATAGTTTTTGTCCTGACTTAAATATGCTATCGATGTTCAGTATTTTAGTTTTCTTTTTAGGCTCATAAATTGACAATATTATGATTTTTTTGCATAAAGGTAGTTTGTTTAGATTCACCCTTATGATTGCCATTTGTTTGGCTTACCACTACTTCTTACATTTTGACCTTTTATTTTGAGATTATTATTTTTTTCTCCCGAAGTACGTATTTTGGAAGTATCTTTAGTGGAGTCCTTGATAATAAAACTCTTATTTTTTAATTGAGGTTCCCTTACCTGAAATATAGTTTAATTAGATATAGAATTTTACATTGAAATTTATTTTATTTTTGGCATCTTAAAGATATTATTCTACTTGCTTTTTGTTTACAGTATTGCTGGTAAATAAAGAGTTGTCAGTGTAATAGTCATTTTAGGAGATAATCTGCCCTTTTCCTTCATTTGGGATTTTTTTCTTGGTCTTTGATTATCTGCTGTTTCTCTACTACGAGACTAGGCATGGATTTCTTTTTATTTGTCTTCCTTGAGAGTCATTGTTTCCTAGATTCCAACCTTTATTCAATTACTGGAATTTCTCAGCTGTCATTTCTTCGAAATATTTTATTTTTTTCATTCTTTATATTATGTCTGTACAAAACTCTGATTGGACATAAAATAGACATTCATTTATAATATAAATATTTTTGAGTACCTACTATGTACTGGGTACTTTTTGTCTCCAGAGATATATTAGTAAACAAAACAGACAAAAATTCCTATTACCATGATACTTACATTAAAAGGTGCAGAATACTAGAAGAAGGTGATAATAGCTGCAGAGTAAGAGAGACCAAAAGACCAAAATGCTAGCATGGGGGCAGGGATTACTTCTATCTTCCTTTTTAAATTTAAATATCAAAAGTTTTTTCAGCTGTGCTTTAAGTGGCAGGTTTTCTTGACCTCATATAAGCTTGATTGCCTCTTCTTAACTTCCATTGTATGTAGTATTATATACAGAAGTGAAAGTAACTTTCCCGATTTGGTCTTACAGAACAGAGTACAGTGTCCTTAAATTTCTCTTAAGTAGATTCTATATTTCTGTTCGTGTAGGCTGTTTGTATCAGCTTCTTTGTTTATAATTATTTACCAAATTGAAAAGGACTTTAATATTTTTCAGCTTTAAAATAGAGATGCCAAATTACATGATCTCCAAGGCCTCTTCTCATTTTCAAAATACTATCACATGCTGAGAGAATCAAATCCAGCATTTTTGAGGTCAGAATATCATACAACTGAAGGTGGGTGCTATTTACAAAAAATAAAATTACCAGTAAAAAATTAGTCTTGTAAGAGGCCTGTGCAAATAGAACACCCCAAAGATTAACCTTCAACAGCTTAATGAAAATTCTGCCATTGCTACACATATTAATATATATGTTACATGTCTCTCCATTTTTTGATTTGTAAGTAAAGATAGATTATAATAGTGAATAGATTTATAGCATGCTTCAAACAGCCTTTGGATATTCCATGTCCCTTATTATAACACTAGCAATGTGCTAGTGTCAGTGTACAAATAGCCTTTTACTTAATTTGCCAGCTTCATATTTTGGATGTGTTTTGGCTTATAATTCCTCTTCCTATGCTCATTTATAATTAAAACAGACATTACTTACAATTGTTGATTAAGTCACTTATTCATATTTCCTGTTAGAATCTGACAAGGACTTGTGAGAGGAAAAGAACATTTTCAAATAAAAAATACCCTAAAAACATCTTTCTTTTTCTTTTTGTGGGGGGTGGGGGTGGGGGACAGAGTTTCACTCTCATTGCCCAGGCTGGAGTGCAATGGTGCTACCTCTGCTTACTGCAACCTGTGCCTCATGGGTTCAGGTGATTCTCTTGCCTCAGCCTCCTGAGTAGCTGGGATTACAGGCATGTGCCACCACAACCAGCTGCTTTTGTATTTTTAGTAGAGAGGTGATCCTCCTGCCTTGGCCTCCCAAAGTGCTAGGATTACAGGCATGAGCCTCTGTCCCTGGCCCCTAAAAACATTTTTAAAGAAACAAAACAATTAGAAACATAACCATGAAAATCTAGATTCAGAACTCTATCATATGTTTGTGTGTGTGTGTGTGTGTGTGTATATATATATACATATGTATTTCCTTATACTTGTTTTTAGAAAAAAATTCTTTTAACAACAAATTTAATCACAAAGAACTGTAATTAGTACTTTCCATGGGTACTACTCCCCAGGTAATAGCAGCATACAATTTCAGTTCTCCCACAGATGATGAGGGGCAGAATTCTTCTCCCTCTACTGGGAGACTGCATGTGCCACTTACTGTAATTTCCCATGGCCTTTGCAGGAAAATTACATGGGGCAAAGAAATAAAGATTAGCACTTTTCTTTCTCTGAGTATTCTCAGGTGAATGACCTCCAAGTTAACAAACAGGTGTGGAATAATCTTTTGGTGAATTTGATCCTATTCTAATTTGTGTCATAAAACTGAAACATGTTAGTATTTTACTCTTACATTTGGACTTAGTAACTCTCAAGAGACTTTTTAGTATATTCTACATTAGTATTTCTCAAAATATCATCCCATCCTTGATTACAATTACCACTGGTGTTTTTTATGATATCAGCCCAGACCTGTGGACTCAGAATCTTGTACATCAATGAGTAGGGAGGAGGGATATGTATTTTTGTAAGTTCCCTGCGTTACGAATATTCAAGTTTGGGAACCACAGTTTAATATAATGATGCTTAACACATGGCATATGTGCTTCAATTTCCTTATTGTGCATCTGTTGCAGACATTACTAATTGATCACAAAATTCTTTCCTACAGAGCTAATATAAAGCCACACAAGCCTACTCAACATTGTGCCTAAACTAAACAGCTGTTTGGCGTGCATGATAAAAGCCTCTCCTGGAACTATTCTATAACGACATTGCTATTAGGCAATATTGTCTTTAAGAACGTAGCTAGTAATTTAGAGATAAACACTGATGTTCTTTAAATTGCAAAGAGAGGTCAGAAAATTTTTGCACAAAGTATTGGATATAAGGCCTAGAGCAGAGTACAAAGCAAGTCAGAAACTATGAGGTGTTGGCTCTGGAAATCACATTCATAGTAACAAAAAGCAATCAATGATAGAAGAAAACATAAACAGAAGATATAGTCATTCAAAGGAAACAATTGGATGAGGCCATTAAATAGTTCCTTATGATTCCACTTAGTAAGTTCTGAAGGCTTAAATATGGATGGCATAAATTATGTTCATAATTTTGACCCACAATACGCAGAAAAGGATTAGTCTTATAAGGGGCCTGTGCAAATGAGAGGCCCAAAAACTGCCCTTTTCATACATTATGTTCAAGGCATTATCGTTTTAGAAAGTTCCCTAACAAAGGAAGCTAAAGTAAGAGAAGTGCTTGAAATATAAGTTATTAGCTAATTGATAATATTAGTTGGAAAAATGTTCAATCTTAGGATTTCAGATACTCATTTTTATTATTCATATTTACTTTGTTTTATTCTATTATAATACTATTTATTGAATACCTTAGTAATATCGCATTTGTACATTATCTGGATATCATGCCCTACTTATAAAATTGAACTTCTTACAATATAACTCTACTTTTATGTAGTCAATTTAGAATTATATCAGGTGATTTACTGTCAAATAATTCTTATTAAATGCCATTTTTCCATTTGTATTCAATGCATTTCATAATTTATGTTAAGGGTGATAATTTCTGAAACAGCACATCAAAAATATAAAAAATATACTTATTGCTTTTCTGATAACCTCACAGGGCTAAGATCTGTAAATCCTTACTCTATGTGGTATAAAAATGATAATTTATGGGTATTCTAAAGCAAATAAATTCTTCTACAAAAATGGTTTTGGTCATTCTTTAAAAACATATTTACCATGTTAACAATTAATACATAATCATAAAATCTAGTTAATATTTTATGTACTTTAAAAATGTAATCCTTGTGGAAATCTGTTTTCCCATTTAAAAATCACCTTATTTTCTATATAAAATATTGATAAAATTAATTGTTTTACAGGAATATGTTGGCCTGATAGACTAAGGAAGGGGCTTCAGAAAACATTCTTTAAGGGAGTTGCTTGTGACAAAACACACCATTAATTTTATGGCCAAATTAAAGCAATTTTTTACCATATCAATTCCAAATTTACTTTTTCTTACTGGAATACTTGAAACAAGCACTGAACATGGAAACAGGAGATAGGAGTTCCAGTCTTGGTTTATGTTAGGTTAATTGTTATTATAAAGAAAAATCATGTGCTCAACTAAATTGGACATAGTTGTTCATGTTTGTATTCTATGAACATCTAGAAAACTAGTACTTACCATATGTAGATATACACACACATATGTTTTTGGGAAGAAAAATCTTGAAATTGATTGGTTAAAATAAAGACACAGACTTTTAAAGATCACTGTAACTCAGATTTGCAGTATGAACATTTAACTATTTCATTGACAATGATAAAGATTCTTACCACCCTTCTTTTTGTAAACCATTGCATCAAGAATGACAACAGTGTTTCATTTAAAAGCAACCTAAGGTGGGAAAGAGCGCTGAGTGTGTCTCTAGATTCTAATTATGATTTATTACAAGAAACATTTTAACAATTCTTATTTAACAAATTCCAGAATATCTGACTCTCCTTAAATTTTAATATAAAAGCATCAGTTTTTTTGTTTTGGGAGTACTTCTTTAAAATCAGTTCTTTACTGTATATCTTTATAATTCTAGCAAATGTAATTAGGATATAATACTGTGTTGGGATTATTTTGCCAACTTTGTTAAATGACTTATTTACAGAAAATCTGACATCTACTTTGCTTCTATTTTAAGTTTGACATCGAGTGGTTAGAATTTTGAGGAAGTTCGATCAATGATGATAGCTTGGTAGGGCATGCTAACCTGTTTAAAAAATGTCTCTTCATAATTTATAATGACAAGCACTTAGGTTTTATTTAACTACACTAATGTATTCTATTTAAGTATGTCTAAGTACTTATAGCTTACCTATATCCATAGTATTAATACAGGCTCTTATCTAAGAGTAATTTGTAACTCTAACCTTATATAATGTTTCAGTTTCATTATTTCTAGTGATTCTGAATTAGTGCTGTATTTTCTCATGCACATGATAATTAGATGAGCTTCTATCAAAGCATGTTCTTGTTTAATTATTACTACTGCTTTATTAAGGAATATTATTGTTTTTCCCACCTTCATTTCATATCTTCATAGTCCATGGTTATATATTTTTTATTCCAATAACTGACAGAATATGTAATAATTTAAGTTTTATTCAGCCAGATTATAGAGATGAAGAAAAGGATTTGCAAATTAGTTTGATTTTATCTTTGTTCAATCTCCTATCTACTGTTTGTATTATATATTTCTTTTTGTTGAATACAGTTAAGTTTATCTTTAATCAGGACTGACAATCTTTTTCAGTCCAAACCTCTTGAATAGCTAGGAGTAAAGACTTGACAAACTTCAACTAAGTAATATTATGGTAAGAGTCCCTTAACTGTCACACCTTACCTTAGCGGAAATGAGTTAACTAACTTAACACCAAAGAACAGAGTTGTAGAAGAATAAGCAATGTAGGAGAGAATACTGCTTGCAGTATTGGATTTAAGGGAATTTCCAAGATCTCTATTATTCACTGACACATGGCGAGGAAATTTGTTTAAATCAGTTGTTTCCAGTTGGTTCTTCAGAGTAGATGGTGTTTATCATTATCAAGGCTCTGATATATCGAATATTAATGACAGATAAAAAAGAGAATCTCAATCATTGAGTATGTCTGCAAAAAGAGCTAGCTCCAATTTAAAAGGGTATTAATTTTCATAGAGAGGGAATATTTTTTCTGTGGTATTCCCCATGCTTAATGTACTTTCTAAACTTGGATGGACTTGGATAGAAATCTGTTGTTTTAAATTGAATATTCCTCTGTTCACCCTCATATTTCATTGAAAACAATATTCGGTGATGTCATCAGTAAAACAATAGGTATGAAATAGGTGGCTTCTTTGTTTAATAAATACGATTTTTAGGAATCTGACAAAGAACTAATGAGTTGTTTTACTATAAAAGTTATGTTGATATGCATAAAAATAGAAAAAAATTCCAGATTTTTAGAGAAGAAAAAATATATTAAAGGTAGTTTAGGAAAATGTAAATGAATATAATCTAAAATATTTGTGTATTTGTCATTTTAAAAATATAAATAATTGAGGTAACTTCAGGATAAAAATGTCACTATGATGTGTCATTATATATTTTTCTTCTGAAGCACATGATTTATATAGAAGTTTTTCTGCAGAATATGAGATTCATCTTGTGTTATTTGAATAACTTTTTATCTGCACACCCCAAAGACTATTTCATGATATCTTATTTTGTTAAATAATTGCTAGTTTTCCAAAAGTATATAAGTTTCAAAAGTGAATTTAAAATTTCAAGAAGACTCATAGCCTGACAAGTCTGATTTTATATTTTCATTCTTTGTTGCTTATTAAAACTACAGTTGCATTAATGACTGTTGAGGACTTTGAGAAGAGTTAGTCTCCCAATTGTTGAAAGGCTAGTGGTCTGCTCTTCTTTTTTCCCTTAACTGTTCAATTCTCAGATATTGACCAGTGGAATAAGGTAATTGAACAACTAGGAACACCATGTCCAGAATTCATGAAGAAATTGCAACCCACAGTAAGAAACTATGTGGAGAATCGGCCCAAGTATGCGGGACTCACCTTCCCCAAACTCTTCCCAGATTCCCTCTTCCCAGCGGACTCCGAGCACAATAAACTCAAAGGTATGCCCTTCAGGAATGAGTTGAGGACAACTATGAGGGTGACGGGCCAAACAAGCACACAGTATAGAGACCTCTATCTCTTTCTCTTTGTTTCCTTTTATTTTTAGTTGACACATGATAATCGTACATTTTTGTGGGATATAGGGTGGTATTTTTGAAACATGTATAGAGGTATAATGGTCAAATCAGAGCAATTAGCATAACCCATCACCTAAAACATTGATCAATTCTTTAATTGGCACAGCCTCAAGTTAAGGAAATATTTCTTCAAAGATCGTTCCTACAAAGGGGAGTAGCCACGGATTTTAGAATTGTCTGGATATTCAGGGCCGGGGGCGGTGGCTCAAGTCTGTAACCTCAGCACTTTGGAAGGCCGAGGCGGGCGGATCAAGAGGTCAGGAAATCGAGACAGACCATCCTGGCCAACATGGTGAAACCCCGTCTCTCCTAAAAATATAAAAAAAATTAGCTGGGCATGGTGGCGCACACCTCTAGTCCCAGCTACTCAGGAGGCTCAGGCAGGAGAGTCGCTTGAACCTAGGAGGAAGAGGTTGCAGTGAGCCGAGATCGGGCAACTGCACTCCAGCCTGGAGATAGAGTGAGCAGGACTCCGTCTCAAAAAATAGATATATATTATACTTCATAATGTAATTCCAATTTTCTTGAGTTTACTTTTTAAATCAATTTGAATCTCTGCAATTATGTTTGTAAATGATAAACTAGTTTGCATATTTGATTATTGAATTTAATTTTTAATATAAAATTGGCAAATTATAAATAATCTTAATATACAAATAACCAAAGAGAAGAATGTATTCTACTGTGTTTGGAAAAGAGCATAATACATTTGCTTTCAAATAAAAGAATGAAAGATAAAGCATTGAAACATTTTCCCATATTGTTTCCTAAAAATAGTATTGTTTCTTAGCAAGATGATTTTGTATTGGTGTAGTTCATGACCCTATTCATGAAGAATCCATTGTAACCCCAGCCCTTTTTTTTTTTTTTTTTTTTTTTTTGAGACAGAGTCTCGCTCTGTCGCCCAGGATACTGATCTAGGCTCACTGCAAGCTCCGTCTCCCAGGTTCACTCCATTCTCCTGCCTCAACCTCCCGAGTAGCTGGGACTACAGGCGCCTGCCACCACGCCCAGCTAATTTTTGTATTTTTAGTAGAGATGGGGTTTCACCGTGGTAGCCAGGATGGTCTCGATCTCCTGACTTCGTGGTCTGCCTGCCTCGGCCTTCCAAAGTGCTGGGATTGCAGGTGTCAGCCACGACCACGCCCGGCTAACCCCAGCCCTTTCTAAGAGCAGAAAAATGGATAGATTTGATGAGAGAATCTTAAGAGAATGGTACATGAATTTGGATGTAAAATCAGTTACAAATTAAAGAGGTCTTTAAAGCAATGAATAAATAAACACAGCCCTGTTAGGCTATTAGGAGGCCATTGGCAATGAGAAAAATTAAATATTGAATTAATGTATAAGTATTTCTGTATTTTTGTTATTCCTGTGCAGTACAGAGTTTTAATTTGAAAGTAATGATAATCAGTTTCTAGGATTGAGTTTCCCAGAAAAATGATTAATAGAAATAAAAAATTCTCAAGTTTAACTAGTGATTTTTCATATTTGTTCAGAAAATTAAAAGATATATTTATTGATGTAATTACCAAGAAAATACTTACAGGTAAAAAATTAATTGCTACATTTTAACTATAGTATGGTTAATATTACGTGAAAAATACATGAACGGCACTAGAAAAAATATGCCAATAATCACAGTCATTGCCTCTAGCTAGTGGGGTTAGATATTATTTCCTGATTTTTGTATTTTATATAATTTTCAAATTTGTAGAATTAGCCAAGTTGTTTTAATCTGAAAAATTGATTAAATAAAAATGGATATGTATCCAGAGTCATCTATGTTGATTTTTTGAAAAATCCATTTAAATTTTGTTATCTTTAATTTGATGTTTTACCATATAGTTAGAATAAACTGAATACTTTCACGGTTCAACTTTCAGATCAGTTGAGTAACAATATTGATTTGAGATATTCATTTCTGTTAAAACTTTATGTAAAAGACTAGGGGAGGGATAGCTTTAGGAGAAATACCTAATGTAGATGACAGGTTGGTGGGTGTAGCAAACCACCATGGCATGTGTATACCTATGTAACAAACCTGCATGTTGTGCACGTGTATCCCAGAACTTAAAGTATATTAATTTTAAAAATTTACATATTTTTAGAGGTTAAAATTAATGTGTCTTTTAACAATCTTACTAAATAAATAGCTATCACCATATAATTTTATAACCGTTACTGCCCACAACCATAAAATTAATTATGATAACCTTTACATAATATAGAGTTTCTCATTAGTGTCTGGTGTAGCATTAGACTGGCTTCAGTCTTTAACTACTGGATTTCATCAAGTCATGATTCCATTGATTAAAAATGCCTGATGATTACAGAATGTTAAAATAAAATTCAGTAGTTGAATGATATTATTTCTATCACTTCAATTCTTTGATTGTTTTTATGTATATAAGAAATTTGTGGCTGGGAGCAGTGGCTCACTCCTTTAATCCCAGCATTTTGGGAGGCTGAGGTGGAAGGATCCTTTGAGCCCGGAGTTCGAGACCAGCTTGGGCAATGTAGGGAGATCTTATCTTTACAAAAAAAAAAAAGAAAGAAAGAAAAAATAGCCGAGCATGGTGGTGCATGCCTGTAGTTCCAGTTACTCGGGAAGCTGGGATGGGAGGATGCTTTGAGCGCAGGAGTTCCAGGCTGCAGTGAACTGTGATCATTCCACTACACTCCAGCCTGGCAACAGAGGGATACCCCGTCTCAAAAATAAATAGATAAATAAATAAACAAAAACAAAAAGAAAAGAAAAATTTGTATGATACAAACTCTTAAGTCAATTTATATACTAAAATTCTGATAATTCCGTTGTATAAATAAGAATATAAAGACACATGTGTTGATTAACTTCAAACAGCCGTCCACACATTTGTTGAACATCATGCATTTGCACTCTGTGCTCTTTATTCTGTTTATCCTATATTCATACAGGTTACCAAAGAAGATGACTTTGCTTACATAAACTCTCCAGGTTGATACATTTTACTAAGAAGTTTGCGTGAATAATTATATACCCAAAGTGTTACAACCCTTGGAGAGCCTCAGAATGAAGCCTTAGGCTTAGAGACAGAAAGAAACAGGTGTAAAATGCATTTTCTTTTCCATCACATCAAGGGATTTACCTGATGTTTGGAAGGAAGATACTATTCCATACTTTGTTTTCTTAAATTTCCTCTCTGACAAATTTCCTTACTGAAATCAAAATCTTACTAATTGTTTTTCTCATTTATTGTTTCAGCCAGCCAAGCCAGGGACTTGTTGTCAAAGATGCTAGTGATTGACCCAGCAAAAAGAATATCAGTGGACGACGCCTTACAGCATCCCTACATCAACGTCTGGTATGACCCAGCCGAAGTGGAGGCGGTAAGAAATAGGCTGCCTTTACTTTGCTTCCACAAACAAATCATAGCTCATAGCAAAAACTGAATAGGACTAGAAGCCTAAAGAATGCACAATGGATTTTTATAAAATTTCTAAGTCCAAAGCCTATTATCTGCCCCTCTAAAAGCTATTTTCTTCAACATATGTTTTAAATACATTTTTTTCAGGACTTACTAGAAGAGGGTATGATTTAGTCCTACAAACCTTAGATGTCCATGATACACTACCATTTGTTTCTGTTAAATTGCCAATACTTGTGTTTCTTCTTGTGTGTTTGACTGCCAGTCTCTTCTAATGCAAACTTAGTGGTAGGAAACAACAGAGGACAAGTTGCTTAGCTTGTATTTTTTTTTTTGAAAAGATACCTGCCACTAGTAAAATGTGATACTTAAGAATATTTCAATTAGAAAGCTTGTATAAGATGATTAAAACGATTGGTGGCTTTGTGAAACCTTGCATGAACTAGATGAACAAGAAGTGGGTATTTCAGTAAGTACATTACTTCAGGTTGATCAGTATGATGTATCTCCATGTCTGATACCCAGACATGGAGAATCTTCTCAGAAGCATAACTCTTTCTATTTTAAAAATATTTTTCAACCATTTACTATCTTCTGTTCAACCTCTTTCTTTCATCTGTACCTCTCTCCTTTCCTCTGTATGGATCCAGGGCTGAGCAGGGCAAGGGGGGCTTGCTGTTGCCCATGTGTGTTCTATAGGCCTCCTGATGAGAATTTCCTTTCTGCGCTGCCTTTAAATGTTTCTATCAGGAATGTTACCTTCTCCCTTAAACATGAGAAGCTTCTCAAATTCTTAGAGTACCTGTGCTAAAGCATCTCGTATTTTTTTACATAATACCTTCCAATCCATTTGTTTGGATTTGTTCTTAATCTTTCATTTGAAATACTGTTTGTTTCCCCAAGGTATTCTTAAAGATATTTTCACTTTCTTTCAGTTTTCTTTCCTCTGCTTCACCACGTGTTTTTCCATGTCAGAGGTGCTAGATTCAAACACATAATTCTCATTTCTTCATTTTTCACTAGAGAAGATATGAAAGATGGCAGTGAGAACTAGGTAGAATTGAACTTTACAGACACAATATTAAACAGGTCCTTTTCATAATGTAACCCAATCTTTAAGCATTTAAAAACTTCAGAGAAAACACTTAAGTGATTAATGAATCTCCCAAGTGTGAAGACTGCACTACATTTTGTTTAAGATCTGCTCTCTTAGTTTTACAATGATGTTGAGATTTCATGTTGCCTCAAGTTAATTTTTAGTCATTTTATCTGATTCTTACAAAATAATATCCCTACAATTAAATATTTCTGAGTTTAATTATAATGTTCTAAAAATTAATATATATTCTTACAACCAAAATATAGAACCTCTTCCAGTCTCCCACACTTGTGAAATACTTGCACAGATGTTCTTGGGATGGAATGAAGTAGTGAAGTAAGTGAGAGAAAGTATGATGTATATGTGTACGAAACTTAAGTATAAAAATTTTATCTCTGATGAAATTCAAGAAAATATTTTAGGTTATGTTGATAAACATTTTATATAAATATGTATTATCTGAAATTGTTTCTCCTCATTTATTTTGAGGCATATTAACTTATGCCTCAATATGTGGCATATTTATTTTTTCTTATACCTAACTTAATATGTATAATCTGTTTTTAATGCATTGTGGCCTAGAGTTTAATTAGAGTCATAAAGTCTGCATTTGTAATTCACTTTTAATTATGTTGCCTATAAAAGAGATAGTTGCTTGGAATCTATAACATCTTACTGAATAGTATCAATGAGTTTTTAAATTTATTTTAACTTTTTATGAAAAACTTCTTTGTAGAATGAAAAGATAAAATTTAGGATACTAAAATAGCTGGAGCCTTTTTCTTAACCATTTTGATATTGGTCATGCTGGGGCATGGATAGTAACAAGGCAGGATGTATGAATTTTAGGGGAAGGATCTGATAGAGCCTGCAGTTCCAGAAAAAGAAGACAGTTAATACACAGAACAAGCAAGTACTTGACATCTAGACTCAGATCATTGATTATACAAGGGTAAACATGTCTTACATCTAGACATGTTGTAGTGAAGAGATGGGAATCATGATCCTAGGGCAAGAACAATTTATTACTCTATGAAGTGCATTACAGTAGTCGCAACTAAGAAGAGAAAGATCCTGAAGGTGCTAGAATCAGTAGTCAGCTATGCTTTCTGCAATATCCTTAGAATTCATGTCTCTGTTATTGCATATGAACATGTGTTTAAAAGATAACCTTTCTCTATGGACACATGGCAAAGCTATAATATAGTGATATATCTTCTGCCAGGGCTGACAAGACTGTTTTGCAAAATATACCCCTGTATGTCTTTATAATCCAAATAAATGGAAGTATCAAATAATTGGGATTTTTATTCTGATCAAAGAGCTTTCAAGTAACTCACATGCTGTTAGGGAGGGAAGGAAATTCAAAGATGAGAGAGAAGAAAAATAAGTTTCATTGGATGGAAATAATGGCAAGTGGATAGGGGATAAAGAACAAACTATGATAAGGTGATATTTAGAGGAAAAGTCAAAAGAGTATAGATATGCTATGTGTGCTAAGCTATTAGTTATACTACGAGCTATCTTATCATGTTTCCCAAACTACCAAAGTACAAAAATCAAGAGAGAAGAGCGTATGAATGAATGTTGTCATAATTCTGAGAGGGAAAATTAGTCATGTACACATGAGTTAGAAAATTTTAAAAATTGGATGCTAAGCTCAAGAGTAATCCATCTGTGTAGTAATAGTACATAAATATTTTGAAATAACTGCTCAAATTATTAGCAAGTTCTTATTCAAATAATGTTTAGAGTAACAAAGTGTGATTTCAAAGTAGAATACACAAGTCGTGTATAATGTCAATGCTTTTTCATGAAACAAATAGAAGGTGCTCTAACTCTGGTTCAGTATTCATCAAGAGGGCAAATATATTACACACAAATGTAATTGGTTGACTTATTTGCATCTTCATAGGTATGAAAGATGAGTTAGGTTTAAATTTCTGCTCTTCCCATTACTAATTTGCTTTGATCAAGTTTCTTAACCTTTCTGCAACTCAGTTTTCTAAACTAAGAAAGTTCTCCTTTCTTATCATATGTACAGCATAGCATTCTGAGATTTTGAAGAGTTAAAGTGCTTAGCAAATGCTTGGCAGTCAGTAAGAATCATATAAATTATTCTTACCCTTATAATACTTATAATTACTATTACTATTATGACTTTTACATGCATAGCTTTACTATCTTTTGATATTTGAAAAAGATATATGCGTCTGGTGAAAAAGACTAGCTGGCCAGGAAATTGCAGAAATATTCCACAACGTTTCTTTTTTTGAATAATGATGACAATGATCTATTTCCCACATGATTTTAGGTCCATTTTTTTCTTTTTCTTTTGTTTCATGTATACCTACCTCTTCTTTGCCAGGTAGAAGAAAATCTAGTGTCATTAGTTTAAACCAAAATAAGGACACATTATAGATTCCACAAATCTTGATTATCAGTAGGAGATTTTTGGGATTTTGGGGGGAACTCAGTTTAATATCTTCCTTGTGCCCTGTTGGAAGAAAATACAATGTTCATGAAGCTTTGTTGCCTTATCTCTTACCAGATTACTGAGTTTAGGCACCCTGCTAGGATCCAGTGGTGGCTTTACCACTGAGAGTGGAGCTACAGAGAAGCCTTAAGGAGCATCTGGATGAACTCCAAGCTAAGGAAGAGTTGATTAACTGTTTCTCAGGGCACAGAAGAAGAGGAACATAAGCCGTAACTATTTTTTTAAATAGCTTTATTTCTGCGAGAAATTTCAGAGCACTTCAAGAAAGCTCCTGAGTGCAATGGCCTTACAAAAGGCTCCATTTTGTAGTTCTTGTTCCTTGCAAGGGCATAGGGAGAGGGAGCAGGAGAGGGAGATGTGAGTTCAGCCAAAACCAAGTACATCGAAACTCAAATAAATCATCATGAAGAAGCCTATTACAAACATATGGAGTCAGAGAACACTTCATGATTCCTCAATTCTTGACTAAAAGGAAGGAGCTAGACTTGAGATTAGAACCATCCCCTAAGATGGGACAGGCGTTGAGGCCAAGCTTCATGGCCAGTGGTGATCAACCAGATAGACCATTGTGTTGAAGGCCCTGTTTCAGAGATGCCCAGAGACAGTTCTTAATGGCTGAAACCTTACTCTGGGAATCAGGGCAGAGAGGCAGGTAGAGCTGCTTGGGCAGCTGGCATTTTGGAATTCTTTTCTCTAGTAGGTGAACCTGGGGTACTTAAGAACCCAGAGGACAGCTGGCAGGAAACATAGGACCTTCTGTGTGGCAGCCAAATGAAAGTTCCAGAAGAGAATGCTGGAAATGAGGCCTGGAAATTGTACTCCAGCTATAATGTAGACCACAGAGAGAGAGTGGGCATGTTTTGTTTGGGAATCTAAGGACACACGACATCCTCCACTAGACTAAGAGAAAAGGTGTAACTAATTCAACCAATTTGGCTGGAAGGTGATTTGGTAAACAGGGCCAGTGCTGAGCTTGCTTGTTATTTTTTCACCTAACTCAAGATTAATTTGGGAATTGGGACAGGGTTGGGTGGGAATTTAATCTACCAATACAGATCCTGAATTAAAAAACATGATCTTCAGATTCCCAGGGAGAGTATAACCTGGGAAACAGAGTAACAGTTACATGTATTAGTGCTGAAGTTCAATTAAAATAAACACTTAAGAAACATGAGCCCAGAATAGTCAACACTATTACACATTTACTGTTTGTTTATAATGTAAAGTGATTAAGAGGGTCTTAAATGCTTAATTATTATCATTTACTAGTTCACTACTTTAGGGATTATGTTATTTTTGCCTACGGTGAAAGAATTTATAGAAACAAGTTAACCTGGCTATATTAAGCTATTTTATTACAAGGCCATCATAGATTCCATGCCCTGTGAGCAGAGTTACTATCTGACATTATTTTATCCATCTTCTTGTCTGCCATTATATCTTACTGGATATTACCAAACAGGATGCATGGAAGGGATGACCAATCATGCGGGAAATATACTTTATTTTTAATCTTCTTGTGACACAAATATGTAAACTTTGATATTGCGTATGCCTATTATGCCTAAAATCTATTCAAAGTAAATCTGAAGTGGGAACTTAGAGATAATTATAGAGTGGTTTTGTCCTGCAGTTCAGCAAACATCAGCATTCAGAGTAGCAACTTTTCAACTTTGAGCAGCTATAGGACCAGCAACCATGATGAAGTGAATGGAATAGAGCTAGATGGGATCAGAAGAAAGAGAGAAGGGAGTCAGAAGCCTGTGGTCAAAGTAGAACAGGTTCCAGAGCTTGATCTGGGCATTCCAGAGAGAGAGCTGATGCAGATATGTAGGCCAAGCAGTCAAGACCAGCTGGGCAGTCAGGAGAGACATGTGGTCTAAGATCAGAGATCTAAGTAGATGAGACCCTAAGGGGCATTTAAAGGTGTCAGAGATAAGGATGTTCTCATATTGCAATGCAGAAGTCAAAAGCAGACACTCTTGGACCAACACAGAGATAAGCAAAAATGGGAAGCCACTACCAACCTGAGAGCTAGGGGGCTATTTACTGGAACCCAGGTAGTAATGGCCTGTCCAATGGGAGCTAGAGTCACTAACACAGGTAAGATACAGCTGCTTCTAGAGAAAAGGGTGGGGAGAAATGGCCTAGATTCTCCCCTCTGCCTCCTGGTGATATCTCCCTCCTATTGGCTGAGACCAGCCCTAAGGCAACTGACAGACAAACCTGGGAAATATGGCCTAATAGAGTCCAGCCCCCTGAGAAAAAGAGCAACTAAAGAAAGGGGGAGGACAGCATCTGTGGGCAAATGTGTCCAGGGCTGGCACTTACCAGGTCATTCTTTCCTTATTCACAATTCTGAAATCCCTAAGTAAAAGAGAAGTAACCAGGGAACGGAGCACAATTCCTCTGGAGAGGAGAAGACTTTAGATGTTAGAAGAGGTACTCAAGGACCTCCCCTAGTAAAGTGAAGTAAGCATCCCTCTAATAACTATTTAATTTCTTCAAGTATTTCATGATTTCTTGCCAAGAAATCGCAAGTACTATACCAACCTGATAGTCTTGGCAGAAGCGTATTTCTCATTGGGGTTTCCACTGAATGTGCACTTCCTTCCTTTTGTGTGTTGATGTCACTCTTTCGATTGTTGGTTGTAGGGCTACAGTCTTGTTGAGAAAATGTTGGACCACATGTACGTAAGGGGAGTGAAAGGATTCAGCCATCTGTTTTCTTTTAGGTTGCTGTAAATCTACTCTTCTGCTGCCATAGGAAAGACCTCTTTCACAAGGAAAGAACTTTTCACTTTCTTCTCACTCACCTCTTTTTTATTTCTTCCTTTTTTATCTCTTCTTCACTTCTTACCCTTTTCTCTTTTTTATCCAACAGAGTTATTCACATAAGCTTTGACTATTTGTTAACAGTTTAGTATTTATTCACTTATTCTATAAATATTGACTGAACCCACACTTTGTGTTCCACACTGACCTAGATGATAGTGATTCAGCATTGAATTTTTAAACAAAAAATGAAAAAAACAACAGGTCCCTGCTTTTATTGTTCTTGGCAGGTTTCCAATAGTTAATAGCAATTTCTATTGAATGAATCTTTGATAACTTATCATCTCCTGAAGAAACAAAATAAACTCCAAATATGAATTATCTACCTTACTTGATTATTTAACTTGTTTGGTGTATGGTTTCCTGACTGTAGAATCTGAAATCCTATGTCCCTTGAAATGTTAATCAGTTATAACTAAACTGCAGTGAGAATCTGCTAATCTTCAACCAGATGTGCATCAACTGCTTTGAATCATAATTAACAAGTTATGCTTATCCACTTTTAGCTATGATTTTTAAACTATTATTTGACTGAATATAAAATAATGTCCTGCTGGGCACAGTGGCTCACACCTGTAATCCCAGCACTTTGGGATGCCAAGGCGGGTGGATCACTTGATATCAGGAGTTTGGGCCTGGCCAACATGGCGAAACCCCATCTCTACTAAAAATACAAAAATTAGCCACCTGTAGTGCCAGCTACTGGGAAGGCTGAGGCAGGAGAATTGCTTGAACCCGGGAGACAGAGGTTGCAGTGAGCCGAGATCACACCACTGCACTCCAGCCTGGGAGACAGAGTGAGACTGTCTTAAAAAAAATAAATAAAATAAAATAAGATAAAATAAATAAACAAACAAAAAAGTCCTGACCAAGCTGACTAAGTTTGGTTACCCAAATGCATAGATTATTACTGAAAACCAAAGAATCCTAAAGTTGCTATACTAAACATAAAAGTATACAATCTTTAAACTATAAATTAAATCTTTCTATTTACTATAGCAACTAAATAAAAATATTTAATTTATATTTTAAAGATTTATGTATTAATTTATTGACCATCTGAAGCCTTCGAGCATAGTTCACACGATTGAGGATGATGGGAAGGAGTTATTCTCATTCCTTATTATCACTGACTTTTAATTCTCTCAAATACGTTTTTACTGTAAAAGCTAATATCATTTGATTATGAATATCCTGTGTTACTTGCTCTATTAAATCTACTCCATGAATGAGTTCTTGTTTGCATTGTTTCTACCTTTATTAACTGTGGCTTAGCCAGTTGTCTTTTACTGAATTCTCTTGAATCCATAATAAATTCCTGAAACAACATGGTGAAGAATAGACTTATAAATATATTTGATTATAACTAGAAGCAATGTACTTTGTTAGACTCAGTATATATGAACTTAGGAATGATAAGGAAAAATATGAGCTACAATGAATATGAATTTGATGCATCTAATGTTCAAATAGTTCATCAGTAGATATCTACTGTTTGGAGATAAACCATTGAATAAAATATACATAAGTTTGCTTCAAATATTTTATAATCCTTTTATTAAATTGGTTAGTTTGAGTGTAGCACCGTGAGTTAAACCTGAAGTATCTGGAAGGCATGATTTAAATGAGTTATAAATGCAAACAGCTCTCTGTACAGACTGTATCTCCCGTTGGGAGGAAAGGGGATTAAAGTCTTTGTGAGTCACATTTTCCTTTGATGAGTGATATCAAAAGGTTAGGGCATGTCCTCAAGATAATTTCTGAATAACTAATCCATCTGAAATTCTGAAACTACAGTTTTTGTTTCCTGATTTTCCTCACAGGGTACAGTAATGTACTTAAAATAGTTAATAGGCATTATTTTTGTTTGCTGTCATTTGATTTGTCTGAGAAGAAAGTCAGTTTGCAAGTGAAGTTTATTATATAAAATTTAATAGCAACTCTCAAGTGGCAGAAAATACCTATCAAATATTTAAATAAGCATAAACTGCAAAACTTGAATTACTTAAGGATTTTTTTTGGTAGAAATTTGAAAATTTTTATTAAGAAGGAAAAACTCCATTTCACTAAAATAATAAGAAAACTCTTTTTTAAAAAAAACATTTCATGGGTAGAAAAAGCCTCTGTTGCTTTTTATTAATAGAAAAGATCTGCAGTGCCTATCACGCTGAATATGACCTTGGATTTTACTGCTAGTTTATTTCTTGATGCTATATATGTGCGCACAGTTTTAGTAAGTTTCCCCATTTTTACTTTAGATTTTTTTTGAAACATGCTTATTACTTTGGATTTCAACTTGGAAAGCTTATAAATGAAACATACTACTATACTTGATAAAGCACATCAATTGAGTTTTCTCAGGAAAGACCTATTTGGAGGTTTTTATAAAGGCCTTATTCTCAAAAAGATTTCTGAGGTCATTTCTAGCATTTTAGGAATATCAAACAAAAATTTTATCTAAGTTCCCCTAAATATTTTCACATGTAAGACAAACTACGGTATCCTAGAATGAGGAAAAGAATAATTAACAATGTGAATAATTTCAAGTATCTGTAATGTTTAGCATGTTAGTGATTTTATTTCCATAATATGTTTTAGTATTTCTTGTATATTTTAAACTTGACAATTAGTCCAAGTATTTCCCAAGTGCCCTTCACCAGTTTGGTCTATAATCTGTGTGCAGGTCACTGGTGACCTTTTGTTTCCTGGAAGTAGAAAAACAAAGAGGTAACTCAGTGATATTGTACTGTGAGACATCATGATTCTCTTTTCTCCATTCTAAAACTGCCATCATTTAAATTCCATTTTTCAGACCAAATGTCCTTATGAATTCTTTTAAATATGATTTGTTCTACTCACATGGCGTTAATAAACTGGCTGAATTCCTCCCTCAGCTGTTCTCTCCATCTGTCCTGCCACAAGGACTACCTCTTTGAGTCTTTGGATTTCTTATTATTGCCGCATGTGTCATGCTGTGAAAAAGCTAGTGTGACCCATGGCAGGCTTAATTTGAGAAATAGTTTAGTACCATCTATCTGTCATAGAAGACTCTTTCAGTGTGGAGTTGAACTCTCAGTAGGTTTGTTAGACTCAGAATATATATAAATTTAGAAATGAGGAGGAAGAAACATGAGCTACAATGGATATGAATTTGATGCACTCTAATTATGTGCTTAATTATAGAAAGAGCAATTCGTATTTTGTGGTTTTCATTTGCTTGGGGAAAGTTAAATCAATGTCTGTAATTCCATTTGTGGAATTCTAAATTTCCATCTGTTCATGCTGATGTATTCTTTCAGCAGCAAAATATGAGCAGTTTACTAATTGCCTTCCAGAGAAAATATAGCTTCATTAGATTTTGCTTGCCCAGTACCTCAGCTACTTAACGTGAAGCTATCGTTTGAATTGCCTTCGGATTGTTTTGATGCCATGTATTATGTTGGTGGGAGCTTGTCAAAATGTTTGTTGTAGATAGAGTTAGCCACCTGCTTTTAGGAGCCTCACTCCCTATATGACTTATAATAGGAATATGTCTTTCACTGAAAACATGTAACTCATTTGTCTCTAATTTTAGCAAGTTCTATTACTGAAGAGAAAGGTTCATCTTAATTTTAATTCATTGGGATATTCTGAATCCACTGAATCCAAGATTCTCAGGTGTGAAAAGCTGGAATGGTTGAATTGTTCATTCTTAGGAGAGACATGTTTTGTTGTCTAGTAGAATCCATGCTTTGGTTTTTGTTTTCATGTTTTATCTTGAGCACTTTAGACCATGAGTGCTATTAATCTTTTGAATGGATCACTGAGAGAGAATACTTTATAAAAAGGGGGAAGGGAACAGAAATTATTTTTCTAAAACATTTCATGCCTGTTGCTCTCTGAAAGGCTGAGGTATGGCTAAGGTATTCTGTCAGGTTCTTCCAAATACTTGATTTTATTTCTTCTCTCCTAGGTGATGTCTGAGATATTGTGAGATCTACCTATTTATCTTGAGGTAGTGGGCATTTGTGAGAGTGTATTTTATTTTCTTAATATGTTTCATCCTGGAAAAAAAGAGATTATCCAACGTGTCATCTGCATAGGATGTAATCCATAAACTGAGGGAGAAAAAATATATATTTTTCTTTTTTAGCATTACTTCTATGAAATAAGCAAAGAAGTCAGGGTGGGAACTTGTGAGATGTTCTGTTAACTAAAATTTACCAAATTTTATACTAAGAGGAAGAATAAAAAAGAGAAAAGAATAGGAGTAGGTCAGAAGAGAGAATCTCTGTCAGACAACTTTGCCTCGAGATAAGTAGAGGCTACAAAATTGGTGAATCTCTAGGAAGCATAACTCTTCTGGTAATTTGCATTCCTGCCTTGTTTGCTTACCTGTAATGTTGCTAAAACAATCAAACTAGACTTGAATTTTTGTCCATCATCAAAGAATCTCCTCTTAACCACTGTGTATATATGTTCAAGGAGCGCTCTAAGGCACTCCTACCCATCCTCATATCATTGTGTTTTCAGTAAAGAACATTTATCAATAAAGAAAATGATATGCTCTGCAGAGGTAATATTGTTTTCTGCAAGGCCTGGATGTTAACTATTATACATAAACTCTGTAATTTAAAGGCCACATCAGTTCTGTACCCAGAAGAATTATTTGGTGAGCAGCCCTGCTTAAGTTCCTAAAGGTTTACTTTAAGTAGTAGGTTTGCTATTTGCCACATTTTTCTTTGCTCCTTTGCTCTCAAAATCAATGAGGTTTAATTGCATGATGAACTTTTAAATACTACATTCTTCTTTTAAAAAAAAAATACCCTCCAGCCACAGTGGCTCAGGCCTGTAATCCTAGCACTTTGGGAGGCCAAGGCGGGTGGATCACTTGAACTCAGGAGTTTGAGACCAGCCTGGGCAGCATGGCGAAATCCCGTCTCTACTAAAAATACAAAAATTAGCCAGGCATGGTGGCTTACACTAGCTACTTGGGAGGCTGTGGTGGGAGAATGGCTTAAACCTGGGAGGCAGAGTTTGCAGTGAACCGAGATTGCACCACAGCACTCCAGCCTAGGCGACAGAGGAAGACTGTCTCAAAAACAGCAACAACAACACCCGAGTATATACATACTTATCCTCCATGATTCAACGTAACAAATGTTTATAGCACCCCATGAATGCTGAAACTGTATCAGATCTAGAGATGCACACAGGAGGGCATTTCTCTGCTCTTAGGAGCTCACTAGCCAGCACTGAGCTTTCCTATGACCCCTAAGTGTTCCTTAGAGGAACTTCTGGGGGCTTTTGAAAAACATCCCAAAATTTTCTATCAATAATTATGTATTTACATCTTTCTGGACATCCAGTTCACAGGCTTTTTCAGATCTTCGGAGTTCCTTTACTCCAAATTTAATTCTTAAAATTTTGAAAATCATGAGTCTAGTAAAGAAAGTTTTCAGTGGATGGGGGGAGGGGACTGCAAAAATGCTGATAAGTTACTCTTAGACTAGATTATCATTTATAGACATAACAAAAAGATTTAATACACGTTTTAGGAAATAATTTATTGTCTTCGGGTAATTTTAAAATTTGTATTAAAATGCTCTTTCGTCTGTAAAAGTCCTACTTTTTTCAAGGAAAGTGGTGGAGGCAGAAGTAACTGATAAATGTAAAATATTATGCTTTCAATTTTTATTATTGTGATTTTAAAAAACTATTAACATTATAAAAACAGTTTCTTGTGGTCCCCGACAATTTTAAAATGGTATTTTTTTTTCAAGAAATAGAAATTAATAGCCACTGTCTACTCTTCAATTAGCTAGTTCTTTTCTCATGCTGTGAGGCTTTCAGGGGTTCCTCATACTTTGTTTCCACTTTGTTTTTCGTAAGCACTCGCTTCCTTTGCGATATTTATTTTCCTCTGCCATGTTTGTCTCCAAAGATTTTTGTTTGTTTCTTTGTCCATGATCTAAGAAGGTGGTTATGTCGTGCATTGCAACAAAAAGTTGAGACGATCAAATGAACAACAACAAAAACACACAAAAAATTAACCAAACATCTTGTTTGAGAAGTCATGCTTAGAGCTGGTGATGCTATCAATATTGGGAAGTAAACTAAGAAGTTTGACAGTCTAGCAGAGAAAGGAAAATAATCAGAAAGTGTAATCATTAATGATGCTGAAAATGAATATGTGTGGTGATGTGAAGACAACTTTAAACGCTGTAGGATGTTTATGCTGACATTTAAAAATCCCTAAATGAAAACTATAGACATGAAGTCGGAATGTCATCACAACTCTACATAGACCACAAGTCTGGAAGTTGCAGAGCTGCAAAAGAACCAGAAAAAGGATAGGCAGAAACTATTCCTGGGTGCTAAATCATGGTAACCTTCAGATTCAGGGAAAAGGCTGAATCTCAACATTTTCTTCCCAAGTGTAGATCCATGACTTAGGCCCTAGGGCATTCGTTATATGTGAGGAGAAGGTAGAATAGATGAGACAGAATATTGAAAAGGTTACACTCCCTTTTTACAAGTCTATTAAAAGTTTATGGTCTTTCCAGGAGTATGTGCTATAATAAAATTATTATGTCCCTTTCTAATGGCAGAGCGATTGTAAGAATGATAAAAGCCACTTCCATAACTTGCTGCAGGTTTCATATGAGACTCAGAGGGTTGTTTGTAGAATAATGACCCACAATATTTTGTGAAAGAGAATATAATGTATGTAAAACAACATGAGTTTAATCAACAATCAAAAGATGCTCCCCACAGTTTCTAATTCCAAGAAGAATCTGATATCTATCTTTAGGTGCATTTTGAAAGCTGAACTCCTTTGATGTTCCTCTGTAAAAAGTGAGAGATAAATTAGCTAAGTCTCAAGCACTTTTTCTGAAAATTTCTTACCTAAGGTGTGTGTTGCTTTGGACTAAGTTAGCATAAAGAACTTTTGGTGACTTTCTTTCAGGACATATATGCCAGAATGCTGTTTTCATAGTACAGCAATCTGTTACCACTTCTTTTTCTGAGGTAGGCCTGCTCATGCTTCTTGCACCATTCCTGTTTAATCATGAACAATAGTTTATTCCTAGCCAGAATTCTTACATGTATAGTCACAGGTAGGTTTTCTTAAGTAATGAATAGCTCCCCCAAGAATGGAAGGCTAAGCTCGAATCCAAGCAAAAAACTTGGCTTGCAATTAGTTAATTTAAAATATTGCCTTACATAGTCTAGCTTTCCCAAAGCAAAGGGCTGTAGACAGACAATGGGAGGAGGACCAAGAGTTACAGAGTGTGGAGACCAAGGTCATGGCACTGGGAGACAGTAGAGCACAGTGGAAACCACTGTGGGTCAACAATTAGAGGACATGGACTCAAAGTCTCATCATACCTTGGACAGGTCCACCACATTCATTCACTTAAACTTCTGTTAAGCTTCAAGTGTACGCTGCCATTGAGATTGACTAATTCTAATGGTAAAAAGACATAGTTCCTGTTATTTAGTAGTTTGTAGTAGAGTTGATATGTAAGTAAGTAAGATACTATAACCATAGTACTAGTGCCATAGAAACACAAAGGAATAAGGTATAACTCATTCTATAGCAGACATAGGAGGTTTTCAGGAGGAAGAAAAGCCTCAAATGGGACCAAAAGGATGGGCAAGAGTTACCAAGTGAAATGGAGGTGGAAGAGTAGAATCTGGTAGGCAAAGGAAGCAGCCTGCTCAATGGCCAGGAGAGAAGATGAACCAGGACACACCTGGGGAACTATGAGTTAATTCATTGTGAGCGGGGAAGGGAATGGTGAGAAATGCAGCTGGAAATGTAAGCAGGGTCCTGGTCAGGAAACACCTTTTAAGTCATTCCCAGAGGGTGCCCAAGCTGCAGGCTTGGGGGAACAGATTTTAATCAGGGAGTAACACAATGGGATTCATGTTTTAGGTAGATCATTCTTTCTGACCGATGAAGTGATAAAATAGTAGAAAGATTATTTAGGAAGCTAGTGAAGTAGTTGAAATAAAAGATGACAAAATGGACTTCAATGGCAATGGAGATGAAGAAAGAATGACATTCAGAGATGGTGGTATAATTGCATCACTAATCTTTACCCATGAAATGTCCTGTCTAATAATGTTTTAAAGGAAAAAAATGTGAAAGTACCCAATTAACTTTGAAAACATAGGATGTTATTAAAGAAGCTTTTCTTAAAGCTTATGGAGGTAATTGAACTATTTTAAACCGAACAGTTTTAGTCTATGTGACATAAGAAAAATGGAAATGTTATCAGTTCCTATCATGTTAACACAAAAGCTCAGTTAGACTTATTTTCTTTTAAAATTACTCCTTGGAGTAATTACTTAATGAAAAGGCAAGCTCTGTTTTAAGAAAATCCACTATGAGATATATTTATTAAATACATTAAAAAGTATTATATAATAATGTATATAATACATTAAAAAGTAGGAGCAATGGTAATGCCTTATTATTAGAATATAGTTCTTTATGACTGTATTTGTTTCTCAAACTTTTTTGTTCCCCAACATACCTGAGAGACAGTCATCAACTCATTAACGTTATCAACTCATCAATCTATATTAAAGCAATGATTCTTGATGTGGGGTATGGCAGATTCTTGTGGGCATGTTAATTAATTGGAAATAAATCCTTACTCTCAAGTGATTCTGTTCCCCATCTCCCTCTCCTCAGAGCACCCTTTCCCCACCACACATACCTTAGAAATTACTGCTTTTGGCGTAACTCGAAGAAAGATACAGATTTTGTCTCATTCGTTACATCATCTGTGTAACTATGTGTTTCTGGAACACAGTGGGTTCTCAGAAACATTAGAATTAATAAAATGTTTCAATCATTCTGACATTGACTACTTTATTTAACCTTTCAACCCATGCTCCTTTTATTCATTGCCCCAGCCAAAAGAACCCCTATCACTACCTCCAGGTGTTAGTACACCCGTTTTAAATAATTTTAAAATGATTTTACACAGACCCACAATTAAAGCCCTAGGTTCTCAACCGATATTCATTTCATTATGTCACAGTATCCTTTAAAAAGTCCACTTTTCTTCATAAGGGTAGTATTAATAATGTATGTACTTAGAAAATTTAGAATTAAAATGAATTTACAATAATCATATTTGCCACTTTCTTTCTGATAAACATCTCATATGTAAATGTGGTACACAAATGCTTTCTTATATAATGCAACAAATATATTGAATCCATGTAGGTAGAAGGGGCGGTTTTTACTAGATTAGCAGAAGTCTTTATGCCTGATTGAAAGACTTCATTAACCTAGAACCTTTACGTCACGTTCTAAACTTTTTCACAGAGATTAGTGGTATGAAGGGGAAAAATAAAGATTTGTAACAAAAAGTATGTATATTTTAAAATTAATAGACACTTTGGAATTAAAAAAATTATTAAATTTCAACCTAAAATATAATATTATCCCTCTAACATTAGTGAAGTATACTCAAATCAATTTTCCTTAATAATGTTTCTAATTCTGTAGCTATGTTTCTTCATTCACTGTGGATTTGTATCCTGGGGCTATTCATTGATGCTAACTGGAAGAGTGTGGTTTTCTGTGGTCTCCAGGATGACTCCTTATTGATTCATGTTACTTATGTAGGAGGGCTGAAGATCCTTTTTCCCTTGTTCATTTGCTTTTGTTTTGTGACTGTAGGGCAGAAGTGCAAATGACATGTGGCTTTAATAGACTAACTCAGCAATATCTGTGTTCAATGTGTTTTTCACCTAGAGCTATTTTCTAGTTCATTTTTAGCTCATATTTGTCCTACAGAATATCCTTGGGGCTAATGTGATCTTTTACCTATGAAAAGAAAGGCTTGCAACAAAAGCTGTTGCTTCTCAGAATTTTAAGTTAACTCATTTTCTTTAGAACCTTCCATATGCCATTATCATATTGTGCATTATGCTGCAGTGATTCATTGTTATGTCTATCTTCCACAACTCTACTGCTGTAAAGTTCCTTGGGAGCAGAAATTCAGTTTTATCTACCAAGTGCAGAGAAAACAGTGAGAGTAATGGCAGGTGCATAGTGTATGGTCAGTAAATGCCATTTGAATTGAACTCAGCTGTACTCTGCTGAGCACTTCTCTAGTTTTTATAAAACCCTTTCTGATATCCAATCTTATTTAAGCCTCATAAAAACTCTAGAAAATGATGACTATCCTCAACAACTCTTAACTGAACTTACCTTCTAAATATACCTTGACTCAGATCACTTCTCATCCCTTCATCTATGCAAACATCATTTCTACCCTGGACCATGTAATAATCTGGGACTTATCTCTCAGCACCACTCTTGTCCCTTGTGGTCCATTCTGCAGAATGCCTAGAATTTTCCTTTTAAAATGTAAAACACGTTACATTCACATAATTCCTCAGCTAACACCTTCCAATCTTCCAATGGCTTCTTATCATATTTATAACAAAACTCAAAGTACTTATCATGGCTTGCAAGGCCCTACCACAGTGTTGTTTCAAATTTTATCATAACCCATAGTAAGAAGGGTGTTTTACATTGCAACCCAGCATGTGTGTACAAGTGCACGTGCGTGCACACACACACGTACACACACACAAAAGAAAAAACATACACTGATATTTTCTATCTCATTTTACTCTTCTTAGTCACACTAAAAGGTGCTGGTGATGACACCAATTTGTTTTCATGACTGCAGTTTGGAAAACATGGCTCTACTTAGTCTGGCTCCTGCCTACTTTTCTGATATCACCTTTAGGCTTCCCTTTTCCACTCTGCACCAGTATATGGCATCCTTGCGGTTTCCTTACCACACCAAGCAAGCTCCCCCTTTAGGGTCTTTGCATTGTATTTCCTTCTGCCTGGGACATTCTTCCTCCAGATATTCACATTGCTCCCTCCTTTACTTCATTCAAATCTCTGCTCAAATGTTACCTTCTCAAAGAAGCCTTTTATGACCATCCTATCTAAAATAGTACTCTTCAGCCTCCCCCTTGCCCGTCATGTAACACACATTCGTGTGTAACCTAGCACTAAAACATAAGTAGATGACCTGCTTCTGGGTCAGGGTTTCATATGTAGCAGAGGGGCTCCTTGCTGTGATCTATTGAAAGTCAGCCCTTGGTACAAGTGTTTGTAAAAATAATACTAATAATAGTTTAAAAAGTAAAACAAAAACAAAAAGAAGAAAAAAAAACTAAAAAGAAAAAATAGAATAGTACTCTGTTACACTCTAGCCTCTTAATCTTTTTTCTCTATGTGTCACTGTTTGACATTATATATCTCTTTTTATTATCTGTCTCATCAACTAGAATTTAAGATGCATAAAAAGAGAGACAGTGACTCTTTGGGGCACTGCTGTATCCCAACTACCTAGAACACTGTCTGGCCCTTAGTAGTCATATAATCAATATTTGCTGAATGAATGTATCTGTGTTTAGAATTGAAGACACTAAAGTTCAGGATGTTAATGGATGTTAAGCACATTGCCCATGATTGTGTGGCTAATATGTGTATATCAAAAGCTGGAATCTACTTTTTAAAAATTATTTGAATAATGTCAGACATGTCATAATTTATTTCATCTCTTTACCTGACCAATTTTTCCAAGTTAATATATCGTAGATTTTTGAATGCAAATAATTGTTCTTCATCAATGGTTCATACTTGTTGGATATCTACTATGTACTATATACTGTGCTAGACTGGTGAACAAAGACACAATCTTTGTCCTCAGTTCTTTGTCCCATGGTCTAGTGAGAAGATAAATAAGTAAATGTTGATGATATGTATTCCAAATTTTAAGCTTATTGTACATTGGAAACACATAAAAATAACCCAGTAATGTGGGTTACAGAAGGCTGCTTGGAGTGATTAATTTTCAAACAGGAACATGAAGGGCTAAAAAAGAAATTATCCAAGTGAAGAAAGGCAAGCAGAAGAAAGGGTATATGCAAAAATCCCAGGATCAAGAGAGGGTGGAGAGAATTGCAAAGCTTTAAGCTTTCTGAGTGACTTAATGGAGAAGGGTGAGAAATTATTTTGGGCTGGTAAGCAGGGACCAGATAAGGAAGGAGTTCCCAAGCATTGTCATGGACCATGCATGCTATCCTAGGGTGAAGGGAAGCCATTCACTAGGAAGTGGGACAATAGCATTAGCAGATTTGAAGTTTCAAAGGGCCACTCTGTCTGTAGTGTGGGACTGGAGTTGAGAAAAGGGAGCTAGAAGGCAGGAGGATAGATCTGTAGTAATCTAAATCACTGTAGACATGGGCAGAATATTCAAGAGATGTTTAGAAGCTAATAATTGACATGAATTGTAAATAATTAAATTTGGAATTTAAGGGAGGTGGAATTCAAAGATGAGTAATATCATATGCTAGTGGGTTAATAAATATGTCTTAAATGAATGAATGAAGAAAGAAAGATTCCTGACCAGGGCACTGGGTGATTGGTGGTGCAATTACTGAACCTTTTCAGTTAAAGAACCATAGAAAATTTTAATTTCCAAGGAGCAGGAAAGAGAAATTTCATTTTCAAGACATGATTACACTTTTTGATGGTGTAGAGCTAATAAATAAATCTGATAAAACTACAGAACAGAATGAAAAATAGAGAAAACTGAACTCAACTTCTTTGCCAAACCACTGGAGCATTATATAATTAAGCTTTCTAATTACACTCAGTTCAGATCATAATTAAAATTTGCGTTACTAGCTTTCAAAGGTTCCTCTGGTCACCTAATGCTATGATGTCTCTAAGCAACATTATTGCTTTCCATTTATAACACATTATAATTCCATGCTTTTTGCATTGCAAGTACTTAAGAAAGTTTTGTTGAATTACCTGGTATGATATTTTCTCAACATTTGGAACTAGTTTCTCTTGAATAAAGCAGTAGATGAAAATCTTTCATTGCAAACTGAGTGACTTGCTCAAGGTCACTCATCTTACTAGTGCCAGAGTCAATGGTGCTTCAGTGCTCTTTCCATTGTTCCTTTCAGAAAACCTGTGATGCATTATGAGGCTCAGAGATTCTCCCTGCTCACTTTAGTCTACGGACTGCATTTGATTATGAGACACAAATCTTGTGTCCGCTTTGATTACAATTCACAAATTTCTTTGTCCTGTTCTTTAAAATCATAGTATATGATATATCTGTCCAGAAATCATTGTATTCTACCAAGAACTGGATGCCATTAAAGATTGAGAGAAAATCACCTACTTTCTCTAGAATGTTTTCTTTTGCATCTATACAAATGAAACATAACTAGGCAAATGACAAGACTTGCTTCTCTACTGTATAAGTGGTTAGAGCAGAGGTCTTAATCTTTGCTGCACGTTAGAATCATTTGGGAAGTTTAAAAATGTCCTGACACCAAGGCCTCACCCCAGAACAATTAAATCAGAATCTCTGAGGTGGGATCTAGGCAGCAGTATTTTTAAAACTCCCAGATGATTTCAATGTGCAGCCGTAGCTGAACCATAAACTGGAGCAATTTAATTGAAAATGATGAACATGCACACAAAGCACCTCTTAGTTAATGTTTTCATTTTTTCTTGCCACAAGGTGGCAGCATCACAATATATTGCACATTCTCGCACCTCTGAGTGGACGTGGAAATTTGTATCTAGAATCCTGATTAACAGCATTTCAAGAGCCCCGTCAGCTAGAGATAAAGTCGCCTTTTTCCCTGCTGTTCTCTGTTGCTTTGTTTGCCTAATAAAACGTTAAAATATATTTCAATAGGTTGAATTAGTAGGAACTATAAGCCTGGGGTGGAAAAATGCAAAGAACACAGACTTTGTATTCAGTTAGATTTGGGTTTAAATATGGCCTCTGCTACTAACTCATAGATTTTTAAATCTTTGTGTGCCTCAGTTGCATACTTGGAATAGGAGGTTTGTCACAAAGACTAAATGAGATAATATATGAAAATCCACTTTCTACGAATGGTGGTAGAATGATGAAGATGTTGAGAAGAAAACATGATAATGCTGTGATGGAGTCATTTACACAAGATCCAGGAAAACCCAGGACACTGTACTCTTTTATTTATAGCCTTTGTTTTCTGCATGTGGGTCTCTTCCTTCTCTGTGTGTGTCCTATGTTTCAGTTTCCAGTGGCAATTACTTCTTACAAATAAACATGTTCTAGTCTCTTTCATTTCAAAGAACAAAGAATCAAAGCAAACCTTTATTTTTAACTACACTTCTACCTTTAGCAATGGAAGTATGACTTCCAGCTTTATAGCCAAGTCTCTATAAAACATTAGTCCTTGTTTACTCACAATTACTCCAGTTCACTTTTTAAACATTGACACTGCTTTCTCTAAATTCACCAGTGGCCTCTTAGGTGCCAAGTCCAAAAAAATGGGTATCTCATGTATTTGCCCATTTGAATAAGCTGACAACACCCTCCTTTCTGCACCCCTGCATGTTAATTTCTGTGGTGGCAGCACACCTATTCTCCTGCAGCCCCCATTGCTCAATGTGGGTTGTTCTCTCTTCCCTTAGAATTGTGCATCCCAGAAATTTTTTCTTTATAGCCCTTTTTTCTTTTCTCTCTGGGAGTCTTATCTTCCACCACAGCCTTAATTTTAATTATCATAAATGGCTCAAATCTACACATCGTCCCATAGAGCTGGCCTGAGTTCCAGATGTATAAATCTAACAGTCACTGGAATTGAAATTGGCATTGCAAAATCAACATATTAAATTTTAAACTGGCCATATCGCCTCTCCACACCAAATCTATGCTTCCTCCTCCTTCCAATTCATGGCACTACTTTCTATCCAGGTTTTCATCTGGATAATGAGATACCTTGGAGTCTTTTCTTTCTATTCCCTCAGCCCCCTTCACATCCAAGGTGACTGGAAAATTGAATCAATTTGCATTCAAGGTAATTATTAATAGGTAAGGACTTAATACTGCCATTTAGCTCATTGTTTTCTGGTTGTTTTGTAGGTTCTTTGTTCATTTCTTCCCCTCTTTTTGTGTCTTTTTTTTCTGATAAAATAATTTTCTCTGGTGGTATGCTTTGATTCCTTACTTTGTATCTTTTGTGTCTCTACCATAAATTTTTACTTTGTGGTTACCATGAGAATTACAAAAACATCTTATAGTTATAACAAGCTACTTTAAGCTGATAACAACTTTTTGCTTGCATTTTTAAAAACTATACTTTTACTCCACCATTCCTCCCACATTTAAAATTTTTGATGTCACAATTAACATATTTTTATATTGTGTATCCCTTAACACTTTTTTTTTAAATTTTACCTTAAGTTCTGGGATACATGTGCAGAACGTGCAGGTTTGTTACATAGGTAAATATGTGTCATGGTGGTTTGCTGCACCTATCAACCCAGCTTCTAGGTTTTAAGCCCAGCATGCATTAGGTATGGTCCTAATGCTCTCCCTTCCCTTGCCCCCAACCCTCTGACAGGTCCTGGTGTGTGATGTTCCCCTCCCTGTGTCCATGTGTTCCCATTGTTCAACTCTCACTTATGAGTGAGAACACGCGGTGTTTGGTTTTTTGTTCCTGTGCTAGTTGTTAGTTTGCTGAGGATGATGGCTTCTAGCTTCATCCATATCCCTGCAAAGGACATGAACTCATTCTTTTTTATTGCTGCATAGTATTCCAAGGTGTATATGTGCCACATTTTCTTTATCCAGTCTATCATTGATGGGCATTTGGGTTGGTTCCAAGTATTTGCTATTGTATATAGTGCTGCAATAAACATATGTGTGCATGTGTCCTTAGAACAGAATAATTTAGAATCCTTCGGATATATACCCAGTAATGGGATTGCCGGGTCAAATGGTATTTCTGGTTCTAGATCTTTGAGGAATCACTACATTGTCTTCCACAATTGCTGAACTAATTTACACTCCCAGCAACAGTGTAAAAGCGTTCCTGTTTCTCCACAGCCTCGCCAGCATCTGTTGTTTCCTTTTTAATAATCACCATTGTAACTGGCATGAGATGGTATCTCACTGTGGTTTTGATTTGCACTTCTCCAATGACCAGTGATGATGAGCTTTTTTTCATATGTTTGTTGGCCACATAAATGTCTTCTTTTGAGAAGTGTCTGTTCATGTCCTTCGCCCACTTTTTGATGGGGTTGTTTGTTTTTTTCTTTTAAATTTGGTAGATTCTGGATATTAGACCTTTGTCAAATGAGTAGATTGCAAAAATTTTCTCCCTTTCTGTAGGTTTTCTGTTCAGTCTGATGATAGTTTCTTTTGCTGTGCAGAAGCTCTTTAGTTTAATTAGATCCCAATTGTCAATTTTTCTTTTGTTGCAATTGCTTTTGGTGTTTTAGTAATGAAGTCTTTGCCCATGCCTATGTCCTGAATGGTATTGCCTAGGTTTTCTTCTAGGGTTTTTATGGTTTTGGGTTTTACATTTAAGTCTTTAATCGATCTTGAGTTAATTTTTGTATAAGGTGTAAGGAACGAGTCCGGTTTCAGTTTTCTGCATATGGCTAGGCAGTTTTCCCAGCATCATTTATTAAATAGGGAATCTTTTCCCCATTGCTTGTTTTTGTCAGGTTTGTCGAAGATCAGGTGGTTGTAGATGCCTTAACACATTATTGTAGCTATTATTATTCTTAGTAGTTTTTTTCTTTTCACCTTCATGGTAAAGATATAGGTGAATTACATACCACCATTACAGTATTAGGGTGTTCTGAGTTTGACTGTGTACTTACCTTTGTAAGTGAGTTTTACACTTTCACATGTTTTTGTGTCACTAATTAGAATGCTTTTCTTTTAGCCTGAAGAACTCTCTTAAGCATTTTCTTGTGAGACAGGTCTGGTGGTGAACTCCCTCAACTTTTGTTGTGGAAAGACTTTATCTCTCCTTTTCTGAAGGACAACTTTGTGGGGTACAGTATTCCTAATTGATAGTTTTTTTATTTTATTTTAACATTTTGATTATATTGTCCCATACACTCCTGGCCTGTAAGGTTTCTGCCGAAAAATCTGCTAGCTTGATAGGAACATTCCCTTAAATGTTATTTGCTTCTTTTCTCTTGGTGCCTTTAGGATCCTTTCTTTGTCTTTGATTTTTGTTGATTTCATTATGATATATCTTGGTGTAATCTTGTTTGAATTGAATCTGATTAGAGAACTTTAACTTTCCTCTACGTGAATATGTCTTTCCCAAGATATGAAAACATTTCTGTTATTATTTCCTTAAACATACTTCCTACCCCTTTGTCTTTCTCTTCTTGAACTAAAAAATGTGCTCTTTTGATGCTCTCCCATAAATCACATAAACTTTCTCTATTTGTTTTCATTTTTTCTCTTCTGACCATATATTTTTAAATAACCTGTCTTCAAGGCTACAAATTCTTTCTTCTCCTTCATCAATCCTACTATTGCATTTTTCATTCATTCATTATATTCGGCAATAGGATTTCTCTTTGTCTTTGAAAAATAATTTCAATCTCTCTATTAAATTTGTTTTATTTATTGTTTTCTTGATTTTATGAAATTGTTTCCCTGTAATTTTTTTGAAGTTTGTTGAGCTTCCTTAAAACAATTATTTTGACTTTTTTGTCTCTTAGTTTATATATTTCCACTTCTCTTGACTCAGCCACTGGGAGATTTTTGTATTTTTTTGGTGGTTTATGTCACCTCAGCTTTTCATGTTTCTTATTTCCTTACACCGATGTCTGTGCATCTGAAGAAGTAAGGGCTTATTCCAGTCTTTGCAGACTGGCTTTGTCTGGGAAAACTCTTTATCAGTCAGCCTTTCCATAGAACCTGTGCATGCCATTTGGTGTCGTCTAAGGGTAGGCCTGCTGTTGGAGTCCTCAGGTAGGTTGGCTGGGCTTGGTGTCTGGGTGCCTGGGTCAGCAGGTGGGTGGGTCTATAGGGTTGGGCCTAAGTCTAGATCCACAAGTGTGGACCTATTGATTGAGTCCCCATGGATAGGCCTGAAACCTGGGTACACAAGGGCAGACCTGACGCCTATGTCTGCAAATATTTGCCTACATCTGTAGAGGCTGGCCTTATCCTTGGGTCCACAGGGGGCTACTTGGCTCTGGGATTGGCTTTGAGTCTGAGTCTGCAGGAAATAGTCAGTTACTGGGATGGATCTGATGTCCAGGATTATAGGGGACAGCCCAGTGCTGGAGAAGTTCCAGAGGCTGGGCTGCTAAGGTAGACCTGGCAGTAGAGTGGCCCAGAGACCAAGTCTGCTGTATAGACCTTGAGTCTAAGGCTATAAGCCCCTGATCAGTGCTGGGAAAGGTGTGGAAGCTCAGTCCACAAGTACTAGCCTGGTGTCTAGGGCTGTGAGGGTCTCTTTGGTGCTGGGTTTTTCTGTGGCAGGCCCAGTGTTGGGGTCTAAGGCAAAGTCTGATGCTCACTTCCTTCTCCTACCATCATGTGGAGGGTATCTGTCTCCATGCTGTGCTGTCTGGTAATTGGGGGAAAAGTGAAGCAGGTAATGTGAAACTGTCCTTCCTCTCTCTCCAGTGCGTCTTTTCTTGTTTCCGTGCTATACCCAGGTGCTGAAATCTCTCACCTGGTTTCCTTCACTTCTGTGAAGGTATTTTTGTGTGCGGATAGTTGTTCAAATTGATGTTTCTGTGGGAGAGGAAGCACTGGAGAGCCTTATTTTATCATCTTGCTGACATCTCCTCAACTCATACTTTTAAAAGGCATTTATTTAATCTGTAGTAGTATATTATTTAATTTCTGTTTGAGAACACAGACACAGTTCCTGAAACTTGCTGAAGCAATTTTTAATAATCAACTGATAGTACATCACAAAATGCCATATATCTACATTCAGAAGGCAATGAAGTTTTTGGTAATTGGAAACCAGGTCATTGCTTAATGCATAGTAAGGTCACATTACTGAGAAATCATAGGAATTAATTATATCTAATCAATTCTTTTGATAATTGTGCATATTGCAATAATATTTTCATTATTTTGGCTGATTGTTGGTAAGACTATTTGTGAAACAAATACTGAGCTCCATTTTGGGGTAATGAACTGCTGTTGGTGCCACAGAGAATATAAGGCTTTAGAGAAAAATTGGACATGCTAAACTGTGCCATTAGCCAAATAAAACAATAAAAGTGCATATCATTTTGTGCTTCATCAGAGTCATTTTACCAAAATTTTTGTTTTCTAATTAAATGGTGAAAATTTAACAAGTCCTAGTCATCAAATTAAGAAAAAAAAATTAGAAAACTCTATGTGTAGAGATTCAAGGAAATGTAAAATCAAAATGTTGTATATTTCCTTAATGGATTTCCTGTTCTATCTAATTTTGTACTAAGATACACCCTTCTTGCTTAAAGCGTTTTAATAAAGCATGCATCTTTTGACAATCATCTAACTGCCAAGCTTAATAAGAAAAAACAAAGCATATTTCAGTAAGATATAATATCATTTACTTTGATCCAGATGTTGAATTAATAATGAGTGCACACACTGAGATACAGTGCTATTTAAAGCTTTTGTTGACATTTTAAACAAGGCAGCAGAACACAGGGAGATCCTTAATTAGGACAAAGCAGACAAACACCAACAACTTGATGGACTGTCATATGGTTCAGAGCATAAGTGTTAGGGAAAAATGTCAGTTCAGGGCTCAAAAAAGAATCAAAGGAACAACTTTGTACAACTTAGATTTCTCATATCTGGTTTTTATCTCTTTAGAGATTCATGTGTTTAGAGGTCTTTGATGTCCATGATACTTTGACAAAAAAGTGTTTAAGAATATAAGTGTTGACTGCTTGTATGATAGTTGCCAGCTCTAGCTGTAAGTGTAGACTGACAGAAAATTGGAACAGAAATCAGTGTGTGGCAGGCACAAATTTGTCTTTAATGAATATCTTTTACAGGTGTCAAATTATCCAGTTTAATGTTTCTTCAACCATAAGAATTCCATTATTCTGTCTTTTCCCATAAGAGACCATAAATGTATTCATCTGTCACGAATTAACTTTGTGATTGTGGGCAAATCACTTATGCTTTCCCAGTTTCTATATTCTCATTTGAAAATTGAATAAGGGTGGCATTAGATAATCTCTTAACTTTCTTTTACCACTAATATCCTATAATGCTGTTGAAAAAGATACTTCCCATGTATCTTTGAAAATTATCTCAAAGATTCAGTAAAAAATAAATTCACACATTTTACTCAATGAATATTACTTATATATATGGGATAAAATGAATGAAGTCACAAGAAAGGGCAACTTTTTTTTTTTTTTAGACGGAGTCTCGCTCTGTCACCCAGGCTGGAATGCAGTGGTGTGATCTTGGCTCACTGCAAGCTCCACCTCCCAAGTTTATGCCATTCTCCTGCCTCAGCCTCCCGGGTAGCTGGGAACACAGGCACCTGCCACAATGCCCGGCTAATTTTTTATACTTTTAGTAGAGATGGGGTTTCACTGTGTTAGCCAGGATGGTCTCGATCTCCTGACCTCGTGATCTGCCCACCTCGGCCTCCCAAAGGCCTGGGATTACAGGCAGAAAGAGCAACTTTTACCTTCGAAAGCTCAATTAGGAATTGAACAGGTACTTGTTAAAGAGATCGCTTTAGTAGAAAGTCATGGCCAACAGCAAGAACTCCATAGAATGCCCACAGAATCCATATTTTTCAACTATAGATTTATTATGCAGAATTCTACTCTTGTCTGTACTGTCTGCCAACAGCCATATTTTATAGCTGAATTTTACGTTTCTAAAAATAGAGAAAATGGAAGGAAATGCTGACGTGCTGTCTCAGAGAAGGAAAAGGTACAGCTGCAATTGTTGAAACCTCAGTGGTAGAAAAACATTGCAATTCAGTTGTTTTCTTTGTCCTCAAATTACTGTATACCTTAGATCTCTAACATGCCATGTCACAACATTGCTATGTAGAGTGTCCACATATTTATTCTCCAAACCACAACACTTAAAGGAGTGAAGGGCGTAAGTGCTACTAATAATTACAAGGACAATAAGCATAAAATGGAACTATTTTGTACAAACTGGGAAATATGGTCACCCTATTGGCTTATGTTTCTATTTCTTGTTTTACAAAGATGTTCACTTTAAATATTGTTATATTAGTCTTTATTTTAGATTCAACAGTATTGACACTTGCTCTGGATTACTCTTTAAATTGGGTTTTAATAAAAGTTTCATCATTAATTAGCTATATGACTTCATGATATATTTTTAAAAATTTCCTTGAATCTTAGTTTCCTGACTGTGAGGATTATTAAGGTCTATATAAAGACAGCTTAACATATGGTGGTTTCTCAGAAAAAAAGTGACTTCCTTTAACTAGATAGAGAACAGTGTTTTTTCTTTATCAGGTTCTCAGAGACTTGAGAGAGTAGATCTGAGATCATTATAGTTTTTCTAGTGTCACAATTGTTCTATAGTTTCTTTCCTTTTAATTATATTGGTGTTGAGGATCTTTTTCTACATTTTATTCAATTGTTTAGGTGATGTCTCATATTAACATCCTCCACTGAAGATCTATCTGGATCTTTCTGGGGGTGATAGCAATTTAAAGTTTGGAAAGCTTTCAAAGGGTTCAGAGGCATGCTTTCTATCATGCCTTTCTGGCGCCCTGCGAGTCAAAATCCTCATGTGCTTCATTTGCAAGAAATGGCCAATTACTAGCTTTTTGTGAAATTCTACTTGCTTGACTTCTATAACATTGCAATATTCTCATTTTTCATGTATTTCTTTAGCTATTCTCTTTTGCCTTAATGAACTTACCTTCCTCTGTCCAATCTTTAAATTTTGATTTGGCCATTTACTCTCTATACCCACATATCTTCCCTGGGTGCCCTCATCCACTGTCGTAGTTTCAACAAACATCACTTGCTGTTAGTCTCAAATCTATATACATCTCTAGCCAACAGCATTCCTCTGAACTTCAGATCATATACTTAACTTTCAAATCAACATCTCTTCTCACATAACACTTAGGCTCACCTCTACCAATCTCATTTCCCCTTTTCCATTCTCTATTTCTTTAGATGGCTTCAACAACACGATCATCTTCCCAGGTACTCAGCTTAGAAATTGGGGACTCATATTCTTCTATCCCATCACATACGTTCAATCAAAAACCAACTTCTACCAAGTTTATTTATTAACATTTATTAATTATTCCTGAATCTGTGTCTTTCGTTCACCCTCATCTTTTTTTTTTTTTAACCGCAGTCAGAACTTTCAATATTTTTTTATAGATTGTGCAATGGCTCCCTACCTCTTCTCTCTGCTTACAGTTACATCTTTCTTCAATCCAGCTGTAAATTTCACTGTTCTGTTCTCTTACATTCCTCAGTGGTTTCTCTTCTTCTTTCTTCCGTATCATGATACCCTGGATCTTTTTTTTTTTTTTTTTTTTTTTTGAGACAGAGTCTCACTCTATCACCCAGGCTGGAGTGCAGTGGCACAATCTGGGCTCACTGCAACCTCCACCTCCCGGGTTCAAGCGATTCTCCTGCCTCAGCCTCCCAAGTAGCTGGGATTACAGGTGCCTGCCACCATGCCCAGCTAATTTTTATATTTTTAGTAGAGGTGGGGTTTCACCATGTTGGCCAGGCTGGTCTTGAACTCCTGACTTCAAATAATCCACCCACCTCAGCCTCCCAAAGTGCTGGGATTACAGGCATGAGCCACAGCGCCTGGCTCCCTGGATCATCCTTGATCCACCCTTTGTCTGACCCTTCTGCTTCTCTAGGTACAGCTCTTATATCTTGTCACTTCTGACCACATGTTTTATTTTACTGTGACAAAATTCCTTCTTGTTTTCTTGGCATGCATGTACACACAGAGAAACACATGCACCACCACTACCACTACCACCACCACCACCACCACCGCTATTCTGTTTTCTACATACTGTGACTTGGCTTATAATGTGCTCTTGGCATGGAGTCACTTTTTTCCTCCTTCTTTTATCTTGACAACCTCCCACACATCTTTCGCTCACTGAATAAGCATCACTTTACTCCAGGAAATCAAATCCAGGCTTTGTTAGGACTTCTCCACCCTGTTCCCTTAGACCATATATACAGGTTTCTATCATTTATCATGTTGTATACTAATGATCTGTTTTGCATCAGTCTTACCCCAGTAAATTGTGAACTCCTTGTGGTCAGCAGTCACATTATTCAATTTTGAAATCTCAGTTTTTTATATAGTCTGCCATGTGTTAAGTGCCCAAGACCTTTACTGAATGAATACATTTAATAAAGAAATAAATAAATTCTAGTATTTATTAATTCACAGTGACCATGTACTTGTTTGTGTTTTTTTCCTCATTTAATTGAAACAATTTGGACATGTTTCATCAGTATAAAATTCATATAATTGACCACCAATATAAATTCATATGAAATTAACCATCAATAAAAATATGTCTAATCCATTTTAAGTTATTGTTTATGCAATCCATATAAATTTGTGTTTGAATTTCTGCAATAATTTCAACCAAGGAAGTAAAGTTCAAATCTTCCAAAATAATATGAAAGAAGTTTACAGTCTTTTGAAAAAATATTCAAAGGGTGAAAGTCACAGGCCCTGATAACTGTTCATATACTATCCTTAATGTCCTCTTATCCTTCATTTCTCACATCTCAATTACTCTTATCTGCTAAACTCTCCTAAAATACTCTCTCAACAGACACCTCTGGGGCATTTTTCTTTATCCCCACTCCTCATTTATTTTTTATTTAGATTGTCACTTAGCAAAAGAATAATTCCTATTAAATAAGATAGGAAAAGAGCACAAGCGAGTGCTCAAATACCAACTTCTCTTTAGCGGAAGGAGGCAGGGAATGTTTTGAACTATCTCATCCTGATGATTGCTGCCCAGCACTTATACGTGTGTGTTGTAACATTGCTCTTTCTGGATTATTGGTCAATTATTCTTTTATATTGTCACATAGAAGACATCTGTATGTGAATGTGCCCTTTCACTGGAGGTGACATTCGCATTTCCTCTTCAAAAAACAAACAATCAAAAATCTGAATATGTAGTAAATTTGCAGAGGCCGTCGAACAAATACTATAAATTCAAGTGGTTTAAAGCAGCCCTCTTGGTTTGTTGAAAGGAAAAATCTTGAACTCAGCACTTTGCATTCTCTCTTGTAGTTTGTTTGTGATTATCGTCTATGTACTTTGTGCTTTATATATCAGCAACAGCTGTACACTGAGGCTCCTAGGGAAACCTCCTGAAAATAGCTTTGTTGCAAAAAGAAAATGGCATTTATGAACTTTGGCAGGAACTGTACTCTTGAGCCATGTTCAATTTTAAAACTTGAATGGAAAAATCCACTGCATGGAGAAGCCAGCCAGGCAGGATCATGAGCTGGATCTATTGTTAGAAGAAGAAGGAGGTGCCAACAGCTCAGAGGGCTCTGGGGGCTCTGAGAGCTTATGTACACTGTGTCCTGCAGGGGTCCTGGACAAGGTCGCTTGGATAGGGGCCTAACCACAGCATTATACATGCTCAGGAAGAGGCAAAGCCGGAAATTTACCACTTGGCAAAGCGTCTTTACAAAACCAGAGTTTGGCTTTGTGGTAGCTTCCTTAGGTAATGGTTTCACAATTTTTCTAAAATAACTTCATTTTACTCATTCACTCACTAAGTCAGAATGTTTCTATTATTTGAGAGTCCTTTATAGAGGTGGAAGGTTCTACCTCAGTCAGGTCCTGAGAGCAGTGCCTGACTATCCCAGTCCTGTCACCTATATACGGTCAATGTGTTGTGTTCTTACTATTGTCTGGGGTGGTGTGAGAGTCTCATTTTGCTTAGTTGTCAGTGCTGACGGCTGCTGAGAGCTGCTCAGCCAGCCACATCTGAATTGCAGTAGGTGAGGTTTACAGCCTTCTGCCCCAGTATCAGTCAAACGTGCTAAAAGAATGTCTGGCTCCGTGAGTAGTTATTTCTCAATACTTCAGTATTATGCTAAGTTACTTCACCACAGCCGGGCAAAGTCTTCTATTTTCATAGCCAGATACTTTGCAGGATGTGAGGCCCCAGCATGCCAGGGCTAGGATGAATATTTGTGTCTGTCATGATTCAAGCTACCACAGATTCTGCATGAATTAGAGAAGGGTCACTTTAGCCCGAGGGTGCTGTTCATGAGCCAAAAAGCTCTCACAGAAGCCAGAAGCTGTCTCTGAAAATCTTGTCCAGAGCTTTCCTTACTATAGTAGCCATTTTTGAAAGGTCTGTGTCCTAAAGGGGTTGCATCACTCTTATTGAGTGACTCTTTTAGTTTTTCACAAAAACTATTGCTTTTGGAGTATTGGACGGGGTAGCAAAAACTTGATAGCTCTTCTTTGCGCTTAATCCGGTGCCAGCCAGTGTAGCCCCTCGGCCTCCTCTTTCTCTACCTCATGGTGATTTATTTTTCCAAGAGCCTTTTTTTTTTCTTTCCATATCACTTGGCCTGAATTGGAGCTACCCTAGCCGCCATGGTAGATCTCCCAAAGCCTAAATATCAGGAAGAAGAGGTCAGAGAATTTATTTGAGATTCCACTTTCCAGTAGGCACGCAGGTTTGTGAAAATCCCTCCTTTTCCACATTTGAACTCCACATGGGAAGAGAAATGCTGGCTCTATAAGTCAGACTGAAGGCCCTATCGCATCATTTCTGCTAGAGAGGACTAACCAAGGGCCATTCAGGTATTCAAGGTGACCCACCTCTACAGTCATGGCAGCTTCTGCAGGTTAAAACAAATAAACAAACAAACCAAAAAGCTTAAAATCGTTTAAGTATAGGGCACACAGCAATATACAAAGACATTCTATGGTATTTCATGAAAAATAAAAAGGTTGATTTGATCTCAATTTTTTTTATATTGAGGACTAGTACTATGGTCTGTTGAGAAATATTATAAACTTTTCTTTAGGGAAGGTCTAAAAATAGAACAAAATCTTATTAGCCTAGAAGAATTTTAGCATGGTTCTGTTATAAGGCAAGTGAATGAAGGAAAAGTAGCTTCTGGGCCATTGTAATCAAGTGTTTTGTCTGTTTTTTAAAAGACCAGTCATTAATTGCTTAGGCGTGGGTTCTAAATCAGAAGATGTTGGAAAGTGAGCTCTCGGGATTTGCATTCTGCTGCAAATATTGCAGCAATATTGGGTCAGCAGCAAATATTGCAATATGAATGAATCCTCCATAAGTTTACAGGAAAATTTTAACTTCTGAACTACTGTAATTTCCTCATAACTTATATACGGTTCAAATCACCAAAATAAATGAGGGCAAGGTATTCTCGTGCATTGTAAGAGTTTAGTTATGTTTACATTATCACACAAAGATTATTTTTTGTTTTTATTCGGCAGCCTCCACCTCAGATATATGACAAGCAGTTGGATGAAAGAGAACACACAATCGAAGAATGGAAAGGTAAGTCTACTACTTAAAAAAGTATACTTTTTATTTTATTGAACTCAGAAAGTATCAACAAGGCTTTTCCTTGTAAAACAATTTACTAAAAGATGATTTGCTGACTGCTATTCTCTTAGACCATTTTTAAAGCTCCTAAAACTTCATTTGTCTTTTCATGCCGAAAGCAATGTCACATTTGCTCAAGAATGAAAGGCATTTACCATTGCTACCTTTTAAAATGGTACTGATTGTCAGTGTTTGTCATGGTGGGGGGCAAGCTTTAGTTCAGAATTCCAGAATACAACTTTCTATGTTTGTACATAAAATCATCATATGAAGCATGAAATTGAAATTAATTCTGAGATGGTTTTAGACTTTAGAAAATAAAAGATAGTCAATATATGAGTTTACTCATTGGATTGATAAGACTTGAGAATTTAAATAGAAAATATGTGTATCTAAGTTGTCTATTAATCTAATCTACTAATCTAAATCACTACAGAATAGAATAAATATGAGAAAGTCAAATGCAGATTGTAGCAAATGATCAGATCAAAATGGGAAGAGCTGAAGGGAAGGAACATTTGAACTACCTTGCAGGAATTAATAAGTGTAAATTAGGAAAAGAAAAAATATTAAGAAAATATCAGATAAAGCACTAAGAGGAAAACAAAGGACAGGAATAAGCAGAAAATGTTATAAAGATACTAAACAGGGCCAGGAGCGATGACTCACACCTGTAATCCCAGCAGTTTGGGAGGCTGAGGCTGGGGGATCACTTGAGCCCAGGAGTTCAGAACCAACCTGGGCAACATAGGGAGACCCTGTCTCTGCTAGAAACATATAAAAATTAGCCGGGCATAGTGGTACACACCTGTAGTCCCAGCTACTTGGGAGGCTGAGGTTGGAGGATCACTTGAGTCCAGGAAGTTGAGGCTGCGGTGAGCCATGATTGTGCCATTATACTCAAGCCTGGGTGACAGAGAAAGTCTCTGCCTCTCTCTCTATATATATGTAAAATAAAAAAAAAATAAAAAAATTTAAAAGATACTAAAGAGATTCCACTGGTCCAGAGATTCCAGGGTCATGTTGGTGAATATGGAAAAATGAACATATACACAAAGTGGATCAAGTGAAAAAAGATGCTTGATATAGATGAAAAAGAGTTGCTTTGATCCAAGTAAGGACAGGAAGGCACTCCTTAGGGGCTCATGAATAGGTGGGTGATAGGATATAACCATCATTTGAGGAGGACATGGACTAAATTGTGAGAAATTGGAGAAAGAAGTGCATGTAAAGGATGATGATTATACAGATTATAAGCCATTGCAAAGCAAGAATGAGTAGGGCGGAATGATTTTTAGCTAAAGGGGACAAAGTAAACAGAACTGAAACTATCCAATTTAACTCTAGCATTCAGAAAGCCAAAAATGGATGCCAGTCTGAGAGTAAATGAACTAAATTTTTTAATGTGTTTGGTTTTTGGCAAGTTTAGATTTACAAGTCCAAGATATGAGTCTGGAAAAAAAAAGATGCAGTAAGAGATGGAAGTTGTAAGGATTGGTAATAATTTAAAGTCATGAGAATGTGTGCATTTCATAGGAAATAAGTATAAAGAAAAATGGATGTTCAAAGCCACAAAAATTGTTACTAGATTGAGCTGGAATGTATTAGTACTTCCCCCAAAGAATTCAGAAAACAAGTAAAACATGTATTACTTGTTTCATTTATGTAGAAATATTTCATGCATGTAGAAATAAATGTTATTTATGTAGAAATGTATGTAGAAATAAATACTATGTATATGGAAATAAATAGTATGTTTCATGTACGTAGAAATAAATTTTCATGCATTGATTTCTTCAACTGCTTTACTAGATACCTATTTGTGCCAGGCTCTCTGCTAATTACAAGGCAATATAGAAATAGAAATAGAGCAGTAAAGGAATCTCAATTGATTTTTAATTTACTCAACCCCATCAAAACGTAATTATTTGGCATTAAGTAATGAATTTCCCTGTGGATGAAGGATAAATTTGTTTTCTATAATAACACAGCTGTTTCTTACAGAACTTATCTACAAGGAAGTAATGAATTCAGAAGAAAAGACTAAAAATGGTGTAGTAAAAGGACAGCCTTCTCCTTCAGGTACTCACTCTCCGTGAATAACCAATAAACTAGTACTTGTGTAATTTCTTGGCCTTTGTGTAGGGGTTGCAACAAATAACATAACGTTGCTTAAAGAGCAGATGGACAAATATCACATGGTTGTGTCCTTATAATGATTTTAGTTTTATTTCTTTTGATATTCAGTGTGGCATTCATTCTGATTATTCTGATGGTAATGATCCAGCACAAAAACTTTTTTCATAAATAATTTTAATAGTAATGAATCCTGAAGAAAATGTTAACATGGGCTAAAGGGTAAATGTACCTCATCAAAATTCAGAGCCATGATGCCCTTTTGACCATCAAGTCAATGTGGAGCTCAGTAATCCTTTCAGCTGCTACCTCTTCCCTCATTCATTCTTAGTGTTTGAACTCTTCTCAAGGTTGATGTGACAATAGTTGAAACATCTACCAAGATGGGCTCCGGTTACGGTCAGCTTGGAAAATTTTTCGTTTGCTAGCCACAGAATCTAATACACAATTGTGCATATATATTTTTTACTGATCCTGGTAATGTGCTTTAGTATGACTTGAGACAATTTACTTATTAATGCTAATATATTTTTTCCTAAGACCTATGCTCTCACTATAAAGAGTTTTAGAAAATGTGATGGTTTATTTTCAGCTTTAAAAACTACATTCAACTCCTGCTAGCAAAAATGAGGGCTACAAATGCCTAGTTTTGAGAAAAACTGATTAGGGTGTTGTTTTCCTAAATTATTTTAGGAAAAAAGATGTAGAATGAAATAATTAATCAATTATTCATATCGATACTACTCTTCGAATAACTAATTTACACCCCAAACCACTATGATACCCAAACAGATGCAATTCGGTTATGACATGCTTTTCTCACCAGTAGACTTGAAAAAATACTCAGTTTTATCCCAAGTTTTTCCCTTCCTCAAAGAAGGTTAAGGGAATCACAGGAGTTGTTTTCCATACCACCCTCTCTACTCATTCACCCTAGCATACAGATTGACACAGTCCACAGAAGCTGCTTCAAACTAATCCACATGTTTGGCCTGTTGCTCATTAAAAAACTTGAAGACAGAATCCAAAAGCCTCAAGATGCCACCTGCTAAGGCAGAATGACTCCTTGTTTTAAGAATTCCTATAATGACCAGAACATATTGTCATGTACTCATTAAGCAGCAGAAATAACAGAATGTAGCCACGGGTAACCTAGCATGTTAGGCTGGGCCTGGACAAATTTTAGTAGAACCTATTCTATTCATCTTCAGTTCAAGTTATCATTACTTCATTTCCTTTTCATACCACCTTATCCCAAAAGACTTTTTATATCTTCCCAAAGAACAGGATCTTTCCTTTCTATAGGTCCTACTAGTCCCTGTATGTTAAATATTTGACCTCTTGTCTTATTATCCCTTATTGATTGTAATTTCATTGAGAAGACTGTATGCATTTATCTTTGTGTCCCATGTAGTGCCTGGGTGCTGTGCCTTGCACATAGTAGTAGCTCAATAAATATATATTAATTTGAAAATTGCCACTCAATTTCTCCCTCAGCATATTTCTTAGTACTATTCCAAACACAAAATTCAAGACAAGATCATGTAACTTTAATACAGGATACTATTCAGCATGTTCTTACACCATTATTATAAATATTTATTCACTCTATTAATCTCCATGAAGATAAACAGGCCAAGCATAAAGTATATAAATTCTTGCTATTGGCATTTTTTCATGCTTCACATAAAGATTTGCAGCTTTCAGGTGTTTGATTTATTCATTTTGGGAAATATATATTCATGGATGTTTTGCAGGCCTGCTTAGTGTGTTAATGATTAATTCTAAAATATGCAACTTAGGCTCTACCTGAGTGAGAAGGCTAAGCCACTTTTTAACCATTCCAACTACCTTAACAATTAAAAATTATCTATGTAATACATATGCCCTAAACTATAGTTGACTGGCTTAACCAATTTATAGTTAAAATGATTGTGGATTAAATCTAGGAAAAATATTCATGACTTAGTTATAAGTCATGTAGTATGACTTTCTCTTTTGTGAGAAATCATATGTATACTACACATTATGGGATGCATTTCTGTATGACATATTTATGTGCATGATGGAGAGGCTCTAGGGCAGCCATGTGCTGGCACTGACTCTACCAGCTCATGACGGCCAATTCTGTACCTCTCTTCCCAACTATGCATTTATTGTTGGTGTGTTGGCAACGTGAAATCAGGCACGAAGGATTTACAACATGGAAATTGGCAGACCCTACAAATCAGGGCTTTTTTGTTGCCCCCTGCAGAGCCAATTGTTAAATTTTTATTGGTGCACCACTGTGTGTGTGCGTTTTTGTGTGTGTAATAAACTATGCTGGAAAGAACAAGCAATTCTAAAAAAAAGTTTGAAAAGTCAGCTTTTTTGCATTAATGTTCACGTAGCATATTTTATTTTGAAAATAGCTGTGGTATTTTTATAACACACACTCTGTTAGTATTCAGTTATGGCAATACTGGGAATTCTGCAGCAAGGGAGTAAGTTAATGCAGTATCTCAGGGCCCAAGTACTTCTAATACGAAACCCATGTTATGCGATGCTTTTAAAATGTAAATAGGAAGTTAAATGTGCATTTGCAGAATAATTTATAGGTTTGAAATTTATTGATGAAATTGTTGTATGTCAATAAGAGATAAATCTAAACTTCAGATACATTTCCAAATAAATAATTGTATTCCCTTCTGCTATCTGATTTCACTTGCATAGTAATTTATTTTCAAGGATGGCATAGCGGCTTGCTTCCTGAATTGATCTGTAACAATTGCTGAGGGACTAGCAGTCCATGAATTGAAATTAATTTTCTTCTAAAAGCATTTGTTATAGTACGTTAGAACAAGAAAAAATACAGGAGAGCATCTGATTCACCAATTCTGAGTTTGTTCACCAGCCCTCTTCCACCTGAGAAGTAAAGCTCCCAAAACTAACAGTGACTCACTAAGATAAGGATGCTGAACATCAGGATGGGCAGAGATTTTTCAAAATCTCTAAGTCAAAGATAAAGCTTCTGGGTGATTTTAATATGCAACCATTCTCTCCCCAATGAGGACCACATTCCCCACCATGGGAATATGTCTTAGGGTCACTAATATAGTCCATTAATTTTATTTACTTTTTATTAAAAAATCTCAGGCCCAGACAAATTGTGGCTCAAGATCATGTAGATAAAAAAGACACTATTTTTTCATTCTTGTGCTTTTTCTAATTCTGTGTCTACCATTTTTTTTTGTTGTTGTTGGGGTTGGGGGTTATCAGGAAAATCATTGCCTTTAAAAAAAGCAGATCAACATTTTCCCCCACAACAATGTTTTTTGGTTAAATAACTTGTAGCTGAGAAATTTTCTTTAGCATATGTTACTTCTTTCTATGAAATCTGATTTTTTGGGTAAAGTTGAAGGTAGCTAATATTCCTCATTTGCAACCCTATTTGCATTTTCAGTTCCTTTTAATGCCATTTTTATAGACAAAAATTTGTAATGCTTTATTGATGGCAAAACATTTTTGAAAATGTATATCTCTACTGTTTTCTCTTAAATAATATAGAAAGAAGAGATATTTATCACATTGACTGGACAACTGAACACTATGATCATATTCAATTCAGTTCAATTCTGTTTAAGAGATTTTCACAAACTGCTTGGCAGTAATTTAACAACTTAAAGCCAAGGTCCATGTCTTGTCCCTTATATTTGTGTTTGGGTTTATGGTTTAGAACTCCTGTTTATCGCCTACATGAAAATAGACTTGAATGGATCATCCAGCAGAAGTGGCTGCAGGCAAGGAGGCATTTATTATAGCGCAATAGAGGGAGTCATACAGAAGCAAATAGTTTTCATCTAATAGTGGTGGACTGGTTAACATTTAACAACTATATTTAAAAAAAGAATTGACTAGTAGCACTTAACAATTCCTGTGGTATAAATATTCTCACTGTGACCAATTTTAAGCAACAATGTAACATCAATGAATGCAGAGTTGGAAAGAGATGCTAATAATTCGTTCTAAGAAGCCACTAAAAGCCAGCTCCAGGACACCATAGACAGTGCACAGTTCTCTCCCACCATCACACTGGATAGCAAGGAACCATTCCCATGAAACAAGCAGATGTCATGGGAACTTTTACAAAGGAAGCACTGAAGACTTCTCTTAATGAATTGGTGCCATATAAAATCAGAAGCAATAGTCTATGGATCCCTAGAAATACACCTGATAAAGACTTTGATAGATTTTGAACTTTGAGTAGTTGAACACTAATTATATTTGCATTCAACATTGATAAACTAGAGGGCAGGACCATTCCAACACAGAGGATAGGAATTAGAGAGAACCTGCTGATGAGCAAAAGGAGAAGAAAGACAACTGCAACAAAGTGATTTCCTTTGGCCAAAAATAGCTTAACAGTTTCACTAGTTGGAAAGCAGGAAGGAACTTGCTTTTCCTCACAGAACCTATCTGGAAGAGTACACATAAAAGATACTCAATACTGTTTTGTTAACTTGAGTACTTACTCTGCTACTACTCAGCAGTAGACATTGTGGAAGACGGGAGAAATAAAGAAGTATAATGAAAGCAGTAAAAAGAAGCAGGGGAAATATATGCTTGAGGTAATCCATAACAAAACTACATATAATAAGGGGCTGACTGGTATGGCATAACACTCGGAATATTCCAGAAGTGTGCTGAAAATATGCTGATTTTGAAAATAAGTGCAGTAGGAGTGCTGTGTGTTTTATAAGCATAGCCTGCAGCATGATCCTGTTTATGAAGAGCTTATTAAAAGCTACTCTGGCTTTTGTTACATACATTCAATATTATTCGTAGATATAAATTTGTGTTTTGGAGAAATTTCTTCAATGCTCTTTGTTTAATTTCTCTAGCTGCCATTGTTGTGGGTTTGTGTTTATTTGTAAACATCAAATTGTTTTACTATAAGGGAGCCTTATTTCAGCTAAGGCTTATCTCACCCTTTTTTGAATCATTATTCAACTTTAATTGTGACAATAAGAATGTGTCTACATAATCAACTCCAGCCAGGATAGGGGAAAAAGCCTATCTCAAGGGAAGACCAAGATTATTATTAAAGATACTTAAAAATACTTTTTGGTTTGTATTATGCCACAATTTTATTTTAAAACTTCCAAGCTGGTTATTTTCTCATAAATAAAGCATGCTATCAAAAATCCTCCTGGTTCCACTGGCATTCTGGTTAATTGCAACATTCATTATATATATATATATTCATTTGATCTGTTTTTAACATCCAATCCACTGACACTGAAACTTCTTATTCAAATAAATCCTCAGTATAATTGTATTTCTACACATTGGCAATGAACATAAAACATTTCCATTTAGAATAGCATCAAGAAATACATATTTAGGAATAAAGTTAGCAAAAGAAGTACAAGTTTTGTACTCTGCAAACTACGAAAGATTGTTGAAAGAAATTAAAGAGGACCTAATAACTGGAAAAACATTTCATTGCTCATGGATTAGAATATTCAATATTGTCAAGGGATGACAGATACTCCCCAAATTGATGTACAGATTAAGCCAATACTTATCAAAATCATAGCTGTCTTTTTTGCAGAAATTGACAAGCCCATCTTAAAATTTGTGTGGAAATGCAAAGGATACAGAATATCCAAAATAACCTTGAAAAACAACACAGCTGGAAGATTTACATGTTCTGATTTCAAAACTTACTTACAAAGCTACAATATTCAAGACAGAGTGCTACTTTCATGAAGATACACAAATAGATCAAGGGAATCAAATTGAGAGTCCAGGAATAAATACCTACATTTATGATCAGTTGATTTCTGATAAGGATGTAAGACATGGACAAAGCATAGCCTTTTCAATATATGGTGCTGGGATGACTGGATATATACATGCAAAAGAATGAAGGTGGGCCCCTGCCTCATATCATATACAAAAATGAACTAAAAATGAATCATAGACTTAAGTATAAGGTCTAAAATTATAAAACTCTTAGTCAAAAACATAGGAGTAAGTTTTTATAATCTTGGATTAGAAAATGGTTTATTAGATATGACACTAAAACACAAGTGATAAAAGAAAAGATAGATAAATGCAATTTCATAAAAATTAAAAACGTGTGCTTCAAAAGACACCTTCAGGAAAATGAAAAGACAAACCATAGTATAGAGGAAAAACATTTGAAAATACATATCTCATTAAGTAACTTGTACCCAGATTATATAAAGAGCTCTTACAGGCCTGTCACAGTGGCTCATGTCTGTAGACCCAGCATTTTGGGAGGCAGAAATCGGAAGATCACTTGAGGCCAGGAGTTTGAGACCAGCTTGGGCAACATGGCAAGCTCCTGTCTCTACAAAAAATCTTTTTTTTAATTAGCCAGGTGTGGTGGTATGTGCCTGTAGTCCTAGCTACTTGGGAGGCTGGGGCAGGAGAATTTCCTGAGCCCTGGAGTTAGAGGATACAGTGAACCATGACTATGCCACTGTGCTACAGGCTGGGCGACTGAGACCCTGTCTTTATAAAAAGAAATAAAGAAGAAAGAAATAAAGCAAGAAAGAAAGGAAGAAAGAAAGAGCTAAAGAGCTTACAACTCAATAATAAAAAGAAAATAAAGCAATTAAAAAATGGCCAAAGGAGCTGAGTACACTTTCTCCAAAGAAGATATACTAATGGCTGACAAGCACATGAAAAAATATACTCAACATTATTAGCTATTAGGCAAATGCAAATCAAACCACAATGAGATACCATTTCATGCACACTAGGATGGCTAGATAGATAAAAAGACAGATAATAAGTATTGGTGAGGATGTAGAGAAATTGGAATCCTCATACACTGCTGGTAGTAATGTAAAATGGTGCACCCACTTTAGAAAACAGTTTTGAGAGGTGAGAGCGTGCTGGCAGTCCTCAGAGCCCTCGCTTGCTCTCGGCACCTCCCCTGCCTGGGCTCCTACTTTGGCGGCATTTGAGGAGCCTTTCAGACCCCCACTGCACTGTGGGAGCCCCTTTCTGGGCTGGCCAAGGCTGGAGCCCACTCCCTTAGCTTGCAGGGAGGTGTGGAGGGAGAGGCGCGAGCGGGAACCGGGGCTGCGTGTGGCGCTTGCGGGCCAGCTGGAGTTGCGGGTAGTCGTGGGCTTGGCGGGCCCCGCACTTGGAGCAGCCAGCCAGCCCTGCTGGCCCCGGGCAATGAGGGACTTAGCACCCGGGCCAGTGGCTGCGGAAGGTGTACTGGGTCCCCCAGCAGTGCCGGTCCACCGGCGCTGTGCTCGATTTCTCGCCGGGCCTTAGCTGCCTTCCTGCGGGGCAAGGCTCAGGACCTGCAGCCCGCCATGCCTGAGCCTCCCACCCACTCCATGGGCTCCTGTGCAGCCCGAGCCTCCCCGACGAGCACCACCCCCTGCTCCACGGCGCCCAGTCCCATCGACCACCCAAGGGCTGAGGAATGCGAGCGCACAGCGCAGGACTGGCAGGCAGCTCCACCTGCAGCCCCGGTGTGGGATCCACTAGGTGAAGCCAGCTGGGCTCCTGAGTCTGGTGAGGACGTGGAGAGTCTTTATGTCTAGCTCAGGGATTGTAAATACACCAGTCAGCACCCTTGTGTTTAGCTCAAGGTTTGTGAGTGCACCAATCGACACTCTGTATTTAGCTGCTCTGGTGGGGCCTTGGAGAACCTTTATGTCTAGCTCAGGGATTGTAAACACACCAATCAGCACTCTGTGTCTAGCTCAGGGTTTGTGAGTGCACCAATCGACACTCTGTATCTAGCTGCTCTGGTGGGGCCTTGGAAAACCTTTATGTCTAGCTTAGGGATTGTAAATATACCAATCGGCACTGTGTATCTAGCTCAAGGTTTGTAAACACACCAATCAGCACCCTGTGTTTAGCTCAAGGTTTGTGAGTGCACCAATCCACACTCTGTATCTAGCTGCTCTGGTGGGGCCTTGGAGAACCTTTGTGTTGATACTCTGTATCTAATCTGATGGGGACGTGGAGAACCTTTGTATCTAGCTCAGGGATTGTAAATGCACCAGTCAGCACCCTGTCAAAACAGGCCACTCGGCTCTACCAATCAGCAGGATGTGGGTGGGGCCAGATAAGAGAATAAAAGCAGGCTGCCCAAGCCAGCATTGGCAACCCACTTGGGTCCCCTTCCACAGTGTGGAAGCTTTGTTCTTTGCTCTTTGCAATAAATCTTGCTACTGCTCACTCTGGGTCCATGCTGCTTTTATGAGCTGTAACACTCACCACGAAGATCTGCAGCTTCACTCCTGAGCCCAGCGAGACCACGAGCACACCGGGAGGAACGAAAAACTCCAGACGCGCTGCCTCAAGAGCTGTAACACTCACCGCAAAGGTTTGCAGCTTCACTCCTGAGCCAGCGAGACCATGAATCCACCAGAAGGAAGAAACTCCGAACACATCTGAACATCAGAAGAGACAGACTCCAGACGCGCCACCTTAAGAGCTGTAATACTCACCGCGAGGGTCCGCGGCTTCATTCTTGAAGTCAGTGAGACCAAGAACCCACCAATTCTGGACACAGTTTGTCAGTTCCTCAAGTGATAAAGCTAGAATTACTCTATGCCCCAGCAATTCCACTTCTAGGTGTATACCCAAGAGAAATGAACACATGTCCATACAAAACTCATGCATCAATGTTCATAACAGCATTATTCGTAATAGCCAAAAAGTTGAAACAACCTAAATATCCATCAAATGCCTATCAACTAATAAATAAACAAAATGTGATGTATCCATACAATGGAATATTATGCAGCCATACAAAGATACGAAATACAGATACATGCCACAGCATGGATAAGCCTTAAAAACATTCTGCTATATGAAAGTGGCCAGTCATAAATGATCACATATGATATGCTTCCATTTACATGAAATGTTCAGAACAGGCAATTTTATAGAGGCAAAAAGTAGATGAGTCATTGCCTAGAGCTACAGGGTAGGTGAAGAATGGAGTGCAGGGTTTTCTTTAGGGATGATGAAATGCTGCAAAATGGATTCTGGTGATGGCTGCACAATGTTGTGAATACACTAAAAAACACTGAATCATAAAAATTAAATTTCTTAATTATGTATGTGGATTATATCTTAATAAAGCTGTTACAAAAAATATATGAGCATCATTCTATACCTCAAGTCAAAACTAAATTAAGCTGTAGCACCATAATTTGAAAGGCATCCATAGTCTAGGGATATGTCATCCAGCAGACAAATAGTAAGAAAAAAGCAATTTCCCTCTGCTGGGCTCACAATTGATCGGGCCTTTATAATAGAGTCCTGTGTCCAGTTTTAATCTCTGTCTTTTAATAAGAATGTGGATAAATGGAAGAGAATTCTGAGGAGTCCATCGTAGTGACACTAAATTATTAGCAACTTATGAAAGAATATGAAGGATGTTGGTATAATCTAATCCAGAATCGGGGATAAAAAACAGAGCAGGGCATTTGGGCAATGTAAGGGAACCAAGGGCTGTCTGCTAGGAGATAAAATCTTATCATGAGGGGAAATGAACCAGCTCTGTACCATAGCTATGGGGGATATAATTAAGTAAAGTTGGAATAAATTAAAGCCATTCAAAGTTGGAATATTATGGAATATTATAACTTTATACATTGTCCTGATAGAGTAATTATTTACAGAAAGGCAATAACAAGAGGACTTTAAAAACCTTTTCTAGAGACATTTAAGATTAGAAAGGATGGGTATTTTTAGGAGTTTAAAGAACATGAAAAATTCATAAGCTTTTCTGTATATAAAAATATCAGGATCCCAAAAAAATACATATTAAAAGATCACGACCAGGGAAACTTCCAGGCAAAAAGAATGACCGGGAAGAAATATATGAAAAGTTTAACAGTTCTTACCGTTTATTTGAAGATCGGTGCATATCATTATCTTTATTTCCTATATTTTTTTCACATTTCCCATAGAGTACGTCAATATATTTATAGTCAACAAATACAACTTAAAAATACATGGAAGATACAGGTGATCTGTCTTAGTTTAGGTGTTTGTGTCCTCTCTAGATAACTGATACATTTTCATCACACTTTTTTCACAGGCAAGAAATGTCTACTCCAGGAGCAAGGATTATGTTAACCACTCCCCTTCCTTAATTTAGTTTTATTTTGTCTTTCTGATTTATTAGGTCTATGTGATAACACTATTATAACTGACTTTGGAGTTATTATTTTTCACCAAATAGATCTTGCACACTATATTTGCTCAAATAAGATATAATTTTAGTGAGAATTCCTCATCTCTTATTTGATTAGGGGACTATAATACAGATTTTTAATAGCGAGCTATTTCACAAAGCAAGTGTGTTACCACTCAGATTGCTTAGGTATAAAGAATATACAAAGAAAAAAAGTAAATTGATTGTTTCCAGGGTGCTCTGGTTTAATTATATCGCACAATGCCTTTGGTTCATCTTTCTTTTGTTGATCTCAAAGCTACTGGCAACTCAGCTAGCCTTTACTGAGTGATTACCGTGGGCAGGTTTCTTCTCAGGGTTTCAACCTTATATTCCCGCATAACAGATAAACAATTTTTTCAAGTTAATCTAAGTTAATAATTTGGAGTTCTTATTTGGAGATCCCAGGTAAGCAAGCCTGCTGGAGAGTTAGCTCATAAGCAAAAGCTGTGCTAAGGCTTCTCCTATTTTTTTTTTTTTTGTAACTTTCATCAACAGTCCTACTTATGTCCTACTGGCTTTTCTATATGCATTTTAAGTTTGGTGTCATTAATGATGACATAATAGTATTTATATATCTTCCTTTCTCTAGAGATGTGGTCCCCAAGTAATTCAGATTTCTGAACTTCACTTCAGCTTCTATTTCTGGGATAGGACCCTTGCATATGTTTGTTTTAAAAGCTCCCTGCATTAAAAACAACCAGGCTCAGATGGCTCCATTAAGGGGTTTTGCTTATTTGTCTCCTGCATAAGCCAGAGGCTTTCAATGCTTGACTGAATACAGTCTCTGAGGAGCCTTTAAAAAATGCAAATGCCGGCGGGGCATGGTGGGTCACGCCTGTAATCCCAGCACTTTGGGAGGCAGAGGTGGGCGGATCACGAGGTCAAGAGATTGAGACCATTCTGGCCAACATGTTGAAACCTCATCTCTACTAAAAGTACAAAAATTAGCTGGGCGTGGTGGTGCACACCTGTACTCCCAGCTACTCGGGAGGCTGAGGCAGGAGAATAGCTTGAACCTGGGAGGCAGAGGTTGCAGTGAGCCGAGATTGTGCCACTGCACTCCAGCCTGGGGACAGAGCGAGACTCCATCTCAAAAAAAATAAATAAATAAAAATGCAAATACCTTGGCCTCACCCAAGGCCAATTATATTAAAATATATGCAGTGCAGTGGGGGCAGGGGAGGCAATGTGACCAGATATTAGTGTTTTTTAATAGAAAGTGTTGCAGGTGATTTCAAATATAGAGTGAGATTTGATAACTTGTGATGAAGGACTTTTTATTGCTATGTCTTGATTGTCACCATTTGATATGCTCCCCTATGTCAGCTGCTCTATAAAGGCTTGCCAAATGATTGATGGCCTGGACATCCCCTATTGTATTTGCCCATCCCTGAATCCTGAATGGCATTAAGATGGGTCTGGTTCTAGATTGAGTCATGTTGGTCTTCATTTTCTTAGCACAGGTGCAGCAGTGAACAGCAGTGAGAGTCTCCCTCCATCCTCGTCTGTCAATGACATCTCCTCCATGTCCACCGACCAGACCCTGGCATCTGACACTGACAGCAGCCTGGAAGCCTCGGCAGGACCCCTGGGTTGTTGCAGGTGACTAGCCGCCTGCCTGCGAAACCCAGCGTTCTTCAGGAGATGATGTGATGGAACACACACACACGCAGACACACACACACACACACACAAATGCAGACATACAACATCAAGAAAACAGCAAGGGAGAGAATCCAAGCCTAAAATTAAATAAATCTTTCAGCCTGCTTCTTCCCCAGGGTTCTGTATTGCAGCTAAGCTCAAATGTATATTTAACTTCTAGTTGCTCTTGCTTTGGTCTTCTTCCAATGATGCTTACTACAGAAAGCAAATCAGACACAATTAGAGAAGCCTTTTCCATAAAGTGTAATTTTAATGGCTGCAAAACCGGCAACCTGTAACTGCCCTTTTAAATGGCATGACAAGGTGTGCAGTGGCCCCATCCAGCATGTGTGTGTCTCTATCTTGCATCTACCTGCTCCTTGGCCTAGTCAGATGGATGTAGATACAGATCCGCATGTGTCTGTATTCATACAGCACTACTTACTTAGAGATGCTACTGTCAGTGTCCTCAGGGCTCTACCAAGACATAATGCACTGGGGTACCACATGGTCCATTTCATGTGATCTATTACTCTGACATAAACCCATCTGTAATATATTGCCAGTATATAAGCTGTTTAGTTTGTTAATTGATTAAACTGTATGTCTTATAAGAAAACATGTAAAGGGGGAATATATGGGGGGAGTGAGCTCTCTCAGACCCTTGAAGATGTAGCTTCCAAATTTGAATGGATTAAATGGCACCTGTATACCAATTTGTAGAAAGAACATATGTGATACTTATGTAAAGTGTGGGGGGAGTGGGTAACAGTTTTCAGGCACGAAATGGTTTGGCCTTCAGAAGGCAGGTGTGAATAAAAGCTGAGAGTCTTTTCTGTGACAGTAAAGAGTAGGAGAGACTGGAGGGTAGTGTGTGGTGTGGACTAAGACTGAAAGGAGGTTATTACCCAGATACTAGGAGACACTGGTGTCCCTGTTTTAGAGATTTGGCTCTATTCCCATTTGTCATTTCTCAATTACTGGTCACAACAAGAGGCCACTGGAGAAAGTGGCAGGTGGTGAAGCAAGGTTATTGTGTGTGCTTTTGATGATAAGAATCTCTCTCTGAAACTGAGCAGAATTGCCTCTGTGTGAATTCCTTCAACAAAAAAAATGAGCCTGCCTAGACTTTCAGATTGTGGATTGTGTTTTCCATGTGTGGGCTGCTTCCCTGATTCATACTCTGCCAAAGTTTTATTTTGAGAAATAATATTACTGTCCTCTTCTGAAATAAAAAAATAATAATAAGAATGAAACCCCCAAACCACAGTGTGAGTCTCAGGTTAGCATTTGAAAACATCTCCAGAGACATTGTTATTCCTCAGGAGTTTCCCTGACTCCTTAATGTGGCTGATGTTTCATGTTTATTTATTTATTTTCATAAGTATGAGCAATCGAAGGGCTGATCATCTGAGTTTTGTACTGCAGTAGATGTAAGAGCAATAACTCTGCCCATAAATTTACTGCTGCCAAATAGTTTTAGCAATATGAGTTTGTCTTAAAAGCCATGAAGCATTAATGTCAATGTTTAGCAAAATCTCCTGAATTTAGCTTAAATTAAATTAAATTAAATTAAAGTGCTTTCCTGAGCACTTAAGGAGGCACTGTGAAACATCTTGGTTATGTACAAGGCAATACCAAGGTGATCTCAGCAATAATCAGGCTTCCCTTCTTATTCACTTCGAAGTATCCATCACAGTTATTTGCACTCTGACCATGTTGGTGCTCACTAGAGTGGTGATATTTCACCTGAAGAAGTGAAAGACAGGAAGTGGATGGTTGATGAGTGTGAACTGACTGGCAAATAGAATATCCCCAAAACAGAGCAAACAAGAATGCCAGTGCTCTGAAAACTGCCTTAAATATAATAATAGGGAACTTTCTTTCTCTCTTCAAGCAATAGAGACCACAGGGAACTGCACCCACCTGCACCATCGCCATGCCAGTGGTGCTGCCATTCTGAGATTGTTTCACACAGTCAGATTCAGTACACGCAGTCATTTGTTTAAAATAAATAGAAGAACATTCCTTTGTGCAGCTTGTCCCCTGGAATAAAAATGGCCCATTTTCTCTATTTTGCTACCATTTTTTTTCTGGTTAATATTGCAGACAACCTGATTGTTAAAAATGCCTCCTCAGTCACATGAGCTCCCTCTCTTTCATATTCCTGTTTTTTTTTTTTTTTTAAAACTTCTCCTCTCTGTATCTCTAATTATTTACTGATTTTCTTTCTCTTGATATATCTGTGGCTTCTCCCCTCCCTTGCTTTATACCACATGGGATTAAGTGCGGAGAGCAGGAAGCTGCTTTAAAGAGAGTCTCAAGGGGAATTTCATCAGCCGCAAGATGACATCACAAGACAGAAGGAAGTCTCCAGCCAGCATCTTCAAAGTGCTTGACAGGCTATCTCTCATATCTGCAGAAGTGGTGAATTTCCCCCTCAGATTAAACCAGGCAAGAACTAGACAAGAACTAGACAAGAACCAGGCAAGAACTCCCCCGCTGTTAGTACCTTCCCAAAGCTCAATTAGTCTTACATCTTCTGTGCATGGCTCTTGGGAGCTGGTTAGCTTTAGCCAGATTTCCCTTATGGACAAGAGAAAAATGGAACAAATTCCTCGAATATAAGTATCATTTACAAATAGAGGTAAGGATTTGGCCCCCAGAATTTTTGCAGGATCAGTTTTATTAGGTGATTAAAGCAAGGCAGATGATGGAACAACAAAGAGAATCACCACTGTAAAAGCCCCCCAGTCCTTTGCCCGCTAGGTCTGCTTTCCTATAATATGTCTAGGAGGTGATGATATTATCAAATTCACAGAATATAATATGTTCTGCATTCACTTGTCTGTCTTAACACACACACACGCACACACACACACACACACACACACACCCCAAATATTTCTTAAATAGTCACCTGTTATTTCCCAAGAACATCCCAACTTTTCCGGTAGGCAAGTGTCAAGTCACCTGGACAACATTCCTGAAAAAAGTGAAGGTTCTACCTGGGGTTGGGGCTCATTTTGGAACATGAAGTTGGCACTCTGAGGAGCCTAACCTTCTGTTAGGCTTCCTTTGGGGCAGTTGGTTTGCAGCGATCCTTAATAAAATAGTTTGCAGTATTTTGTAGGAAGGATGGCTGTGTACTCATGTGCAGGGAGAATTAAACTGCTGCAAGAGTTTGGCAAAACCGCCACCACTTTACTATAAATATGTCTTTACTATTTTTATATGTGTTTTGTGGGTCAGCGTGTTCACTTTTAAATAGGAATACACTAGCCTTACAACGGAATTTCTTCTTGTGGAATAAAAACTGATAATAACCTTTCATCTTCAAGAATCTGATGACTGAGTTTTGTAGGAATGTACCCCACAGTTGGACCAGAGCCTGGCCAGTTCCCACCAATTGGAGTAAGCTATTTAATTGAGGGTTAAGAAGCTCGATAGTTTTTTCAATCTGTTATCAGAAAAATATTATCTAAAGACACTGATAGCAGCTGACTGGTAAAACTGAAAGTTGGCCTTAGTAAATGGAACTAGTAAAAAATAGATAAAAATATGTAAAACCTTTTATGCCCTGTCAAGGAAAAAAAATAAGCAAACTTGATTTGTTTTAAAATTGTAAATATTCATTGCAAAACCTAAATTATACAAAATCTATTTCTATTTGAATCTCTTAACATATGAAAAGCCACATCTTAAGTGCATTATGCTCTGTAAGGCATGTTATTAGCCAGCTTTGCTGAAAAATGTATTCTTCTACAGCTCAGAAAGAGGAGTAAAATTGCTCTAGAAATTTTTGATCTCAGCCACTTTGCATCCAAAGAGGAACCCAACTCCCCACTCACAATCCCCCACACACATTTTAATTATAAGAGTTCAACATTTTCCACAGATATCATTAAGCCAAGCAAGGAAACTCCTCTCTGTAAAAACAACAAAAAAGTTGCAATGTAAATAGTTATTTTAGCTATTTTCTTTGTGATTAGAGGATAAGATTTTGTTATTTCTTTTGGTACTTAGTCCTTTAACTATCTGAAAATGGCTCACTTTGACCTGTTTCTTTGGTCAGCCAAACTGAAGTGAGGGGCCTCTGTTTATATATAGAATCTTGTATATGTAACTTTACTTATGTGGGACCAATGGCCAGTATATTCTAATGGACACAAATCTCCCAATCCTTATCTAGGATTATCTGTTCACCTTGCCATGTCCATCTTGCAATGAGACCTAACTTGCACCTGCCTGTTTTTCTGCATGATTGGACTCCAAAGACTATTACCAATGATGAGAATTGTCTTGTGTCAGTGTTTATAAAATGGACTTAAAGCACACACACATGCATACCCACATTCACATGCACCCTTACAGTTCTAGATCAACCCTGGAAGGCAAAACCATGTACGTCCAGTTTCTTTGCAAGGTCTGAGCAGTGGGAACTAAATTCAGTCAGTCTAATGGGTAAAATGCAACCTCAGTGATGCTTAATAAGGATTTGAAATCATTCAAGTCATTTCTGTGTTCTTTCTCACACCCTTTCCTTTCTATTTTGTCTTCTTTTATTTTCAAAATGTCTGTGGAACAAGAGGATGAATCGGGGGAGAACTTCTGCTTCTTTTGACTCTTTTTAGGTAATATGGAGTCAATATATTGTGATTTCTGTTTCTTATGGATTATTAAAATCAGAGGAAATCTGCTTCTCTCAACATAAAACCAAATCCAAACCCAGACATTGTTGGAGTTTGCCTGTTGACAGTGGTTATGATGCTGCTCGTTGTCTTGAGTTGCATGTACCGACAGTAGCTCTGAAGGGTCTCATGATTTCATTTTAGCAACTGGTAAAAGAAACTTGTAGTGTGGTCTGATTGTGCCAGGGAATAAATAAGAAATAAGGAATGACCTACTTTCTCACCTTGGGTCAAGAGTGTGTGATATGAATGTGACCATGTAGAAATCTGTGTTTTCATTTGACACTGGTTTCTTCTAAAACTGACCTTCATTTCTGTCTGTAGATACTAGTTGTATATCTGCAATTCAGGAATTTCTTTTTAAGGTATAAAATCAATGAAGAAAAAAAAGATCATCTTTTGGGGGGCATTAGGTAAGTAGAGCAGGGTTAAATTTCCCAGATTAATTATCAGATTCCTATTCATTTTAACTGTTTTCCAAGAGAAAAGGCAAAACCCTTTGTTTAGCTACATGATATCCAACTTTACTATCTCAAACTCCTTGGAGAATTAAAAATATATATGATTTTGTGGCTGGATGAAGAGGTCACTGCACTTGCATTAGTTTACTTTGCAGTGTTTGAACAGTTGAGGAGTGGCTCTTCTATTTCTGTAAATAATGTTTTATTTAACCAATTAACTATTAGAAAGCCTGGAAGATAAACATACACATTATTTTGAGTTATCACATTTATCATTTTACCTAGTTCCTGTTGGAATATAGAAAGCAACAGCTTTTTGTTATCTCTGGAACAGCTTCTAGCCTAGTTTAAATCACAGATCCTTACTCTCTTTAAAAAAGGTCAAGCATAGGTACCTAAAAATACCCACAATAATAAGAAGGGAAAGGGCATTCCACAAGATGATTGCTCTTAAAGAGTCAGAAGGAGTTATTGGTGCATTCCTGATACCATAAATGGTTACCAAACATTTGGTAATTTTGACCAAGTTCACAGTAAGGAGAAAAAAGGGTCTTGGACTTGCTTTTCTTGAAGATTACTTATGGAGCAACCAACCTAGAAGGATGAATCTACTTGCCAATAACAACACTGGGTCACAGCCAAGGCAGAGGTTTTTGACATTCCCAAAAAATCATGGTGGTGTTTTGTATTTGTAACATGTCTTTTCTCCATGGATGTTGAAAGGCATGCTTGGATGACACATGCTAATAGTGAAACACGCTGAAAGTCCTGCCATCACAGATCACTTTATGTTGGGAGCCACTCTATGTGGCAAGTCATCTGTCCCAGTTCCAGACTAAATTTCAACTGTTCAACCATTTACATCATTGTAGTCTGTTTAAGGCACTAAAAATGTGCTGTAGAAATTTATATTTCTCAGACACATGAAATGTGGTGACACATCCAGCAACAAGTCAAACACTCCCTTGAAATTTTCTACCTTATGTCAAATATTTCTTACTTTTAAAGACATTCCTATCCTGGTGTAAAATCCAACATAAAATAATTTGAGGGAATTTAAGGAATTCAAATTTCACTCCATGGAGTACGTGGCTTTATTTCTTCATCACTGAACTTCTAGTAATGTTCTTCACCTGATCTTGTCTGCGATGTTTAACCAACAGTCCAGATCATTTGCAACTCAAAAGCAGGTACAAAATGTTATCCATCTTAAAAACCCCTCACATATTCCCTAGAAGACTGTCCCACACATAATTCGCCTTCCATTAACACTTGTGAACCCATCCTGGTGAAAATATTGCCTATGAACAATTATACCAAAAAATCAATTTTTATAATGCAAATAATATTTTACACAGACCAAGAGAATTCATAATATTAAAGTATTTCTTTTATAAAAGGAAGGTTTTCAGAAAGCAATGACCTATTCCTTCATGTTAATATATTGCGAACTTGGATTTGGTGTAAATCAAGCCCTGAGAATATTGCTCTGAATTTCTAGCTTAATTTCTGAGCAACATTCTAAAGCAGTTCACTAATTTACTCCAAAAACATTTCTTGGACACTTCAGTGTAGGAGATATATATTGCATGGTCCTTAACCTAAAAAATTCAGAGTTAATAAATCTTTGTTTAAAAAAACTAAAGCAAATAAAATTTTTATTTCATTTATTTGCTATCTTTTTACAAAATGTATTTAAATTAGTGGTGTGACTTGCAAGAGTCAATTTTTATTATTTGCTTAAAGCGATGAAACAAGGAGTCTGCTTCTTTCAAAGTTCTTATTTTGTCTAATTATGTAAGTATACTTCATGAATCAGCATGAAATTTTTGAATATTTTCCATTACATTATAAGAGATGAAACCACTTTTAAAAATTATTTAAAATTTAAAATTCATTTTAAAAATGCATGGATGTTCTTTTCTGCATTGCAGAAAGTTTGCTTTGATGTATGGTTCCTCTGAGAGCTATTGGACCTAGATGCTGACTGAGCATGGGGCTTATACTTTTGGCATCACAATCTCCAGATTAGCAAATGATATCACAATGGGTACTGAAGCTTCTTTGCAGTGACATTCTTACATGAAGCCAAATCTTCGGAGTTTGTTCAGTCTATGGGTGACTGTTGGAACCCTAAAATAACTTAAAGTAGAATTTGGTCTTTTATTGTTTTTTTTATTAAAAGGTCCAACTGAGAATATCCCTGAACATCTGAACCAGAAATTTGACATAGAGCTCTAAATATTCACTCATTCATTCATGCAACAAATATTTATTTATCAAGCACGTCAACCATCCAAGGACTGTTCTAGGTACACATAGTTGATGTGATGAAGTCAGCAAATCTGCCTTCACATGGTCTGCATTCTAGTGGAGAAGTCAGATAGAGGTAAGTACGAAGACCACAAAGCAGGTTAAAAAGTAAGGTGGGAAAGGGATGCTATTTTAGACAAGGTGGTCAGGGCAAGCCTCTCAGAAGAGGTGATAAGTGCTCAGAGACCTGACTGAAGTGAGAGAGTGAGCTATTGACATGGAGAAGGGCATTTCAGACTCTGAAGAGAAAGCAGGGGCAGGCTTTGGAGGGAGAGCTTGTTTATATAGACAAGGAGGGGCAAAGAGTCTTGTGGATAAAGCAGAATGAACAAGAGTAAATGGGATTGTAAATGAAATTGGAGAGAGAAGCAGGGGTCAGAGCATGGCAAGATCTTGAGATTTTATTCTAAATATGGGAAGATGGTGGTTAGATTTGAAAAAGGAAATGATATAAGCTAAATTTTCTTTTTAAAAGGATTCCTTTGGCTACTGAGTAAAGAGGACTCTTAGGAAGAAAGATAAGAATGGGGACAAAAAAATCCATTGTAGGATAAAACATTAATCCAGAAAGACATTATGGGGCTTAGACTAGGAAAAGGAGATGGTGAGAAGGATTTGAATTCTGGACCTATTGTGAAGGCAGAGCTGACAAGATTTGCTGATAGATTGATATTGTGATTTAAAAGCAAGAGATCAGAAATGACTCTAGATTCTTTTACCTAAACCATGAAGTAAATGATGGTACAGTTGACTGAGATGATGAACAATGGGTTAGAAGAACACTGGGGAGAAAATCATGTTTGTTTTTGGAATATCAGTTGGAGATGTTTATTAGATATCCAAGTGGAGGCCGGGCACGGTGGCTCACGCCTGTAATCCCAGAACTTTGGGAGGCCAAGGCAGGCAGATCACGAGGTCAGGAGATCGAGACTATCCTGGCTAACATGGGGAAACCCGATCTTTACTAAAAATACGAAAAATTATCCGGGTGTGGTGGCACGCGCCTGTAGTCCCAGCTACTCAGGCTGAGGCAGGAGAATTGTTTGAACCCGAGAGGTGGGGGTTGCAGTGAGCTGATATCAAGCCACTGCACTCCAGCCTGGGTGACAGAGTGAGACTCCATCTCAAAAAAAAAAAAAAAAAAAAAAAAATCCACGTGGAGTAGCAGGAGTGTCTTATAAGCTGGAGTTCAAGGAAGAGGTTGAGCTGAAACAGAAATCTGAGAGTAATCAGTTTATAAATAGTATTAAAAGCCAAGAGTCTGTATGAGCCCACCAAAAGACAGTGTAGTTAAAGAAGAGAAAACCAAAGATGGAGATGCCTCTCACTCCAACATACAGACCTCAGAAAACAGGAGGGTATTCCAAAATGTTCAGTGAGGTAGAGGGAAAACCAGGAGTGTGCTGTCCTGGAAGCCAAGTAAAGAAGTTGTTTCAAAAGTGAGAGAATGGGCAGGGGTGGATTGTTATTGAGAGGCTGAGTAAAATGGGAACTGAAGATTCACAGTTGGACTAAATCTGTTTGAAGGTCATCGATGACCCCAATGAGAGCAGTTTCTATGCAGTATTGAGCAAGAAAAGAGTAACTGGAGTGAGTTCAAGAAAACATGGGAAGTAAGGAAGTAGAAATGGATACAGAAAATTCAAAATATTTTTCTACAAAGTGCAGCAAAAGAATGATGTAAAAGTTGGAGATAAATGTGAGATCGAGAGAATTTTTTAAAAGCTAATATAGCATGGGTAATAGTGCTGGTGGGGCCAACAGAGAGATAGCAAAACTGATAATGCAAAAAAGAAAGGGATATTTATTTGATAGAGTAACATGCTTGAAAACGGTGGAGGGACAGGCTCCAGTACATGGGCAGAGGCGCTGGCCCTGCACAGTAACTGCAGCAGGCGGTGAGGTGGTGTGCACAGAGGCAGGTAGTTTGGGAATATGGTGACGTGATGGGCATAAGTACATACTCATTTGATTTTTTTTTTGGTCTCAGTAAAGATAGAAGTAAGGTTGTCAGTAGACAATGAAGAGTTTGTGGAAGTTTGAGAAGTGTGAAATTGACCTTGGAAACTGTGACAATAAGTTACTGGACAGTGATGAAAACCATGTGAGCCATATTCATATAAATACAAAGGAACACAGGCCAACATGGTGGTCTTTTGTTGTCCAGTCATGTTTAGTTTTTTTAGGCACAGGTTAAGAGTAAGAAAAAATTAGTTTTATAGAGTTGCATTTTGTTTCTTTTTAATTCTCAAAAGAGTAGTACAGTGCTGGGAGAGTACATAATGGGATTTGGAAATGGGGGCAAGAAAATAATTATGAGAAGGAACCATAGAAGCTAAGCTGGTCAAGGAGGGAAGTAATGAAATGGGGGATGATAGTCGCTGAAAACTTACCAATTTGGAGTGATGGTGCTAAGGGGAGTGACTAGAGAGAGAAGAAGTGATGACCACAGCGTGGGATGCTTGAAATGGAACTGTTGGCGATGCCAGTGATTAGTCATGACACAGTACACAGTATAACCATGAGTGTGGTGGCTGATGTTCAGGCAGCGGCAGAACAAGATTTTCAAAAGTCGTCAAGGAGCTGAGTGGCCAAGATGGTGAATGGAGTATGAGTAGGGAGGGTGAGTGGGTTAGGTGCTAGAATATTCAGTCAATGATAAGGAGACATGTGCTTGTAAGAAGGTCATTAGAGAGGAAGAAGGATTAAAGGTCTGAAAGTAGCTGCAAATAGCAAAGCAAGATCTGTCTCCCCTTCAGGCCAATGATATGCAGGTTGTAGAGAGGAAGACAGCTAGGCTTGAGAGGGCCGCAGGGAAGATGGTGTCTTCAGGAGGCAACCATGATTCAGAGAAGAGGACATAGGGGAGGGTGATGGCACTGTAAGATCTAGAGGGGATAATGGAAAGGTCCTAGGCAGGGGGAGGCCATTGGAGATAGAAGCAAATGAGAGAATACACTGGGCAATATGAGGATAAGCAAATAGATGAAGGAAAAATGGCATGGGAACTTGGACTATTTTGGCAACAGGTAACCAGCGATGAGGGCATGATGGCATGACCCTGGGGATCACTTCAGTGTGGTGCATAATTAATCTAGTGAATCATGAGGGGGTAGGGAACAGGGAATGGGTGTGTGGAGAAGAGAGAGTTGGGATGGACATCCTCTATTCGCAAGAACAGGTGGGATGCTCGGGGCCTCCCCCAGAAGTAAGAGACAGTTTTGCTCAAAGAAAATGATGCCAATTTGGTTTGCCCCCTAACAATTCACTGTTCTCCTGTTGCCCTCATTCCCTATTTAAGAAAAGGCTGGCCTCACTGTGGCTTATCCCTCAAGAGGCCATACAGACAGCAGCTATACAGAAGTTCATAAATAAGGAGTATCATTCAGCCCTGGACCTGAGCCACAAATGGTGCTTTAAAAACCACACTTTTCATCAGCTAAACTTTTTACTGAAAGATCTACAGTAGGTTCAGTAGATTTTAGCTGCCTGGGGAACTGTTAGTTCTCCAAGTCACTTCAGAGCAAGAAGCCCTTAAGCTGGGCAGTTCTAACTTTCAACTCATTCCCCACTTGTGCAGTTAAGAAGACTATAAAGAGAATAATGAAACAGACCTTTGGGAGCTACAGTTCCAGCACTCCTTTCCTGTAGTTTGTGAGTTCAAACAAGGCAAAATGTTTCCAGCTCTGGATGCTTTCTTTGAATAAGAGAGTAGAAGCTGCGTGGGTACTAAGTGTGTTTTCAGGTCTCATGGCGTGCTGCTAAGGTGTTAGGCACAATGCCATCTTGATGGCATGAACTTGGTAGGTCATGTTTATTTTATTGAAAAGACTCCCTAGGGTCTACCCTGAAGGCACATTTGCCATGCTGTTCCATGGGCTAGGAAGGCCCCTTACCAAAACTGCAGCTCTGTCTGATGACTTCCTACTGGTCTTTAGGACTCACACCAAAGTCACGGCTCTGCAGTGCTCTCCTGAGCTTCACCTTTATGGTCTCTTTAGTTACTTCCACAGCACATCATATAACATGGCAATAACTGTAAATTTATGTACCCCAGAGGACCTAGTCCACAGCCCTCAGTTTATTCATGATAGCCCTCAGAAACATTCATTGTATTTTATCCAATACCTTTAACACCCAACATCATCTTTAGTGTAGACATGGATAGAGTTGATGAAGGACAGTTACACGTAGTTGTTTAGACATGATTTTCAGATCATGGATGTAATTGTATTATCTCAGAAAGAAAGAGTGGTTTGGGTTACTTTCCTTGCCATCAATCCCTGGCAGATTATCTGGGCACGGATAAACTTAAGAGTCTCTGAGACCAAGATATAATTATACCCTGTGCTGGTGATCATGATACCTTTAATGCTGGTCATATCCCTGAGTCCAGAACCTTGCTACGTTCCTTAGAAGCTGAAACACTCTTTCAATAGAAATAATTTGAGGGCTGATAGTTTCCATTTAGTGAGCACTTACTATGTTCTAGGCACTATGTTAATCCCTTCACCTATTGTACTACATTCCTCATAAAAATATGATAAGGGAGGAACTATTAACTCTACTTCCAGAAAAAAACAAATTTAGGCTTATATATATTACATAATTTAAGTTCATAAAGCTATGAGGTGGCAGAGCTGGGTTTGAACCCTGGTCGTAGATTCCAAAACTCATGCGTATGGTACTCTAATCAGAGTGCAGCTCTGCAGTGTAAGGAACACTGGGGTTTGTGGCAAGCATTACATTATTTAATGCTCTCCTGAATTTTCAAGGTGTCATAATTATATCAATAATATAAACTACCCAGGCTGGGAATGATTTTTTGAAGAATATCCCAGCTTGAGAATCAATGGGAATGATTACTTAAACTCCACTTGGAGATTTTAGTCATTTCATAATGTTACATATAAAATCATGTTTCAGTGGAACTGACATCATAGGCAATTCTACCTTAAATGTTCTCCAAAGGATACCCAGACATCGAGTTTGAATAGTGACGCTAACACAGTAGGCCCCACATCTGAAAGCAAATCCTTTCTCTTGAGTTTATAACTTAAGGTTCATTTTAATTACCTAGTTTTAAAGAGGCATATACAGGATGTAGCAAATGAAATCTTGATACTACCTAACTATTTTGTATCCTTATTGATTTCCAATTTATTCTTATGTTAATTGTACTTAATATTGTTTAGGCTTTTTATTTGACTAACGGAAACCCAGATGAACATGCTGCTCATGGTATCCATTGATTAGTGCCATCATCACTGAAATTGACAATTAAAATTGATAATATCATCCCTCAAATATCACAGGCCACAAAACACCCTGTATGTGTGTGTTTGAGTATATTTGCATTCCCAAAAATTACGGCAAACTCACTGTGCTGACATTCTCTTTGGCATAAGGCATGGAGGGATTTAAGAGCAAGAAGATACAATCTTGGCCCCTTAAGAAGCTCCATTTATCAATAGAGTTATCAGTGGAGCAAAGTGACAGGCAGTGGGATAAGCACATTACATACCACCATTAACCACGGCAACATCCCTACTTTGTAGGAGTTATTATCTCCACCTTGTAGATGAGATCAGACAAGTCAAGTTACCTGGCATTGCCATGTGTCTTGCATAAGGCATGTTGAGAGGCAGATCTAGGTTTGAATGGCTCTCAATTTTCTGCTATTTCCACTTCACCACTCTCCCTCCTAAATTGCTTCTTATTTGATAAATAAAATAATCAGATGTGGGAAAGACAGAAAGAGATATATGCGAATGGGGGCACAAAAAGCAACTAACACTGATTTGAGATTCTGGGAAGCTTCATGAGGAAACTGACATTGATTTGGCTCTTAAAGATGTTTGGAGCGCGCCAGCTAGAAGGAAGGCAAGCAAGAAGGACACAGCAATAGCAAGTGGAAAGTTCTAGAGGTATGAAAAGGCATGGCAGGTGTGGTGGGAAGTGGTAGGAGACAAGAATGAAACTGGCGGTAGGGCCTTTTACACTATGTGAAGGGCTTTGTCCTGGGCAAGTGACAGTCATCATATGTAATGAGCAAGATCAAGCTATGGTCAGATGAATAATTTCGAAAAGGCAGCCTGCAAAGGACAAAAGTACAGGAGAGATGCTGGAACAAAACGCGCTGGGTAGGAGGCCTTCATCAAAAGGTAAGGGAAAAGTGATTAAAGAGAGAAGATTAAAAAGGCAAAGATGAGTGGAATAGATTAGCTGGTGAGCAAATTTATGAGTGAAGAAGTGGGTAGAGAGGAAAAATATGAGTTGGCTGGGCGCGGTGGCTCACTCTTGTAGTCCCAGACAAATTAAGTGACCCGTCATTGCTATGCATCTTGCATAACTTTTGGGAGGCTGAGGAGGGCAGACAGCTTCAGCCCAGGTGTTTGAGACCAGCCTGGGCAATATGGCGAAACCCTGTCTCTGCAAAAAAAATACAAAAATTAGCTGGGCATGGTGGCGTATGCCTGCAGTCCCAGCTACTCGGGAGGCTGAGGTGGGAGGATCACCTGAACCTAGGGAGGTCAAGGCTGCAGTGAACCGTGATCATGCCACTGCACTCCAGACTGGGTGACAGAAGGAGACAGTGAGACTGTCCCCAACAAAAAAAGGAAAGAAAGAAAGAAAATATGCGTTAACATTTATGGAGTCTTTTTTTTTTTTAGACGGAGTCTCGCTCTGTCACCCAGGCTGGAGTGCAGTGGCGTGATCTCGGCTCACTGCAAACTCTGCCTCCCGGGTTCACGCCATTCTCCTGCCTCAGCCTCCCGAGTAGCTGGGACTACAGGCGCCCACCACCACACCCGGCTAATTTTTTGTATTTTTTTTTTTTTTTTTTTTAGTAGAGACAGGGTTTCACTGTGTTAGCCAGGATGGTCTGAGGCTCCTGACCTCGTGATCCGCCCACCTCGGCCTCCCAAAGTGCTGGGATTACAGGCGTGAGCGACCATGTCTGGCACCTTTTTGGATTCTACTAGCAGCTATGCTCAGCCTAACCCAAGCTATCTCATTAAGACCACATAACAACTCTATGGGAGTAGTATTTTTATTATTCCAATTGCACAGAGGAAAAAAAAAGTTATGCATAGAAGGTTCAGTAACAGCTGGCAAATTGTATACCATTTGAACCCAAGCAGTTTGAATATCTTTGTTTTTTTACTAGTGCATCATATAGCTTTCTGGATGAGTCTGAGGTTTTTATGAACTATGATAAGGACTGGAAATAGGTGAAAAGATATGAAGGGAGAGTTATTAAGATCAATTTTCATATTTTGAGTTTGAATTTCCTATCGTATGTCCAGGTGGAAGTAACTGGTTAAATAATTGGAAAGAGAGAGAAAAGGGAATTAAAGAAATTATTGCTATAAAGATACTGGTTGATACCATAGGACCACAGACGCTTCCTCAGTGGGAGAGTAAAAATAAAAGCAAGACAGTGGCAAGGATGAAAGCAGTACAGACCACTTTCCCTCTTGAAAATAAATAAACACATGCAACCATTGAACCTTCAAACAACACAAACCCCATAAACTCAAGTATGTAGTCTTTATTTCCGATTATGCCTTTTGTAACTTTTTGTTCTACGGTGAGAAAGATTATTTGCCTGGCTTCTCAAAACCATTGCCTTATTGTGAAGAACTGTTCTCCCAAAACTCTAGCTCCAAAGAGCCCTGGGTTTTTCTAGAAAATTAGCATTGCTGAGGTTCCCATATTTGCTAAAATTGGAACTTTAGGCATTCACCTTTTAAAATTATTGTATGTTTTAACAGGAAAGACTGATACTGTCAAAATTAGAAGCAAAATGGCTTGTTTCTTCTAAACTTTTCTCCTTCTCCTCCTGCAGCCTGGCCCCCTCCCACTATCTTCTTGCTGCAAACCAACTTTGCCAGCTGTAGTAGGGAGAGAATCCCAGATGGCAATAGCCTGAGTGAGAAAAAAATGTCACTACGTGACACATACTCTAGCAGTTTCACTCAGAGGGAAACAGTAATACCATTTCACTGCTGGTATTCTAAAGTGCAGTTGTTGGGAGATGGGAGAGGTTTGAGTGGGAGACAGGTGCTCACGTGGGCATGGTTTAGCAAGCATTGTTTCCCAATACCTAAGTAGCAGGAGAATTCCTCTAAAACTATCCAGCAGTTAAAGAGATTCGGTCCAGAAGGACAGAGTAATTCAAAGCCTGAATCGTTAAATGCCATTCTTTACCATTTTTTCTTCTCTAAGGAGCATCCTGCATTGGGGATATGCACTGAGGATCTGGCAAGGTAGACAGTGGGCCTCAGAAAGGGACTTTCTCATGGAGTCTCAAAGTTCCTATGTCAAATTGCCTCGCAAAAGCAAAACTGAGTGGTGCCAGGGGAAGAATTTTAAAAGCAGCTCAAAGGTTCCTGGTGATTCGACTGTATTTTATAAAACTATTTACATTTCTCTTTTTGGTCATGACAAAGTCTATTGGCACAAACAGCACAGCCACAAAGTATTCTTCTGATTTTAATAACTCATATATTTATATATATATTTATATTTTTGCTTATCTTCATTTCCTCAGCAAAAAGGGAAATAAAAATATTGATCTATAAAATAAGCCGATGATAACACAATGCCAAAAATAGCTTATGTTAAGTGCAAGGGGTGAAGCTTGAAAGCAAGCTAAATTGCAACAACATATTGATTTAACATTTTAAATACAAGACTTGCAATAAAATAATTCTTGAAATATGCTTCTCATTTTTAGTTTACTTTTGAAAAACTACTCTATATACACATATCCAGTTGTAACACTTGACAGTAGCATTATGGGGCATGATATAACTTTGGTACACATTGCAGATATGGATGTTTAATGTCTGTAAATGATATTCCTTCACCAGTTAGACTTCTGTACATCCAGGTGACCAGCCACCTGGTTCTAAGTCATACCACCAGAATCCCTGGAGTCCTTGCCAGAGCCATCAGAGATAGCAGGCGAAAGCAGGCTCACTGAATCCATATTGTGTTTCCTCTCTCGGTTCTCCTGGGTTCCACTGTCAGTTCTCCAAACGTGGAAAAAAACTGCTCCATTTCTTTCTGTAGCATGTCATTTCTTTTCTCGGCATCTTCTTTTGCTCGCTCGGCATTTCGCATTTTTATTTCTATCATTGTGAACTTTTTCCTCTCCTGATCCAGTTCATCATGGAGGCTCATCATTTCTGTTTCCAAAGTCAAGTTTCGCTGTTCTAAGCTATAAAGGATGTGGGGGGGTGGGGACGCAAGAGTAAGAGATAAAGTGATTTTATTCACTTGAAATGCAAGAGACATACAAATATTTTCTAAACTCTTTATGATGCTTAGGAAATTGGAATAAAGCCCTTTCAATGATTTAAAGGATGTAATTTTGTTGTATTATTTTACTGTTTGCTAAGATGATTTACTGTCACTTTAGTAATTAGGTCCCAAGGCCTCTCTTGGAAGCAGCTGTCATTTAATAGTAAATAAGTGAATGCCAGCACAGATAAGCCAGTAACACATGCCGGGCAGACGAGGCAGAAAGCTTCCCGGACATTAAATTGTAAAGTTGACTACACTAAATGCAGCAGGAAAGTCTGATACAGTTGAAAAAAAAAAAGAGGGCAATAACATTTGCTTTCTATAAAAGGAAACATAGTGATAGGAAAATGTCATTGTTGGTTAAGTTCACTGCTAAGAATGGGGTTTTTGGCAGCATATAGAGTCCCAACTTATAAAAGAGTATCCAAAGTAATGAGCTTACATTGATACGAGAGGTAAAGATCACATGTGTTAAATAAGCACTGCATCTTATATTTTGTAAAAATAAAGCCCATTCCTTTCCATCCCCAATTCTCACTGCTTCCCAAGTTATTAATATAGCTCAGGGCATAGGTATTTTATATCTCTAAAAATTGATAGTTGTTTTGTATAGCTTTTGGATAATTGCAGAATTTGCAGTAACGTTTTTAAAAACAGAGACTGTTTTCTCCATAACCACTAAGCTCCAAATCATATACATATATTATTCAAAAGAGGGGTATTAAAGTTACGTCTTTATTTAAGATGTATCTTGGCCTTGGCTGACTTTTTAATTTCTCCTATTCTGAGCAAAAGTCCCATGGGACTCATTCAAACTTACCATACCACTGAAATTTGAAAGGTTAAGGCATGTGTAGCTCTCAGATATCTGATTATTTTAATAACAGTTTTTAAATTAAAATCTCAATTATGTTTCTGCTTTGAAAAATTTGATCCCCACATGTTGATATTTCATCCAGATAATAAGAACACTTAAAAATTAATCTTCCTTCTCTTTGTAAGCAACTAGAATTTTAAAAAATAATACTTCATATTTTGTAATCCTACATCATTTAGAAGGCTATTTTAAACATATGACCACATTTTTACATGAAAAGTTGGTACTATGCTGGTTTCCACTCAGAATTATTCTACAATATATTCTCTTTGTTTTCCAAAGCTATTTTAGAGCCAAAATTTTGGAAGAAATTGAAATTAAAATACTGAGAAGGACAACCCTTACAAAACAATATATTGACACATTTGTATGTATCAGGTGCTTGTGGGAAACTTCCAGGAATGAAAAGGACTAAGTTGAATACAGAAGAAATCCCTCCCAATGCAAACATATAAAAGTGCTGGAAAAGTTTTAAGAAATATATTTTTAAAATACATCATCAAGGTTAAAATAAAACAGCAGCTTCAGCCATCAGAACCAAGGAAGAAACCGAAATATAGAACAATAAGTAGAAGCACACGAGGGATGTTAGTCTTGGATAGAGGCCACAGAGCTTGGGTCTAGGTTTTTCTTTTTCACATGGGGACAGAAGGTGAGGCCTCCAGTATTAGGCAGGCAGAAAACTACAAGTAATCTAACTGAGAGCTTGGAACATCAACTGTTTTTATGAAGAAGAGACTACAAAATCTCCAATCATGGGCCTGGGGAAGTATCAGAATTGAATTAGCTCATCAGAGTATTAGTAAGCTACAAAACAGGTCTGAGAAAAGTTACCTAGAATGCCTCAAAAATGATAATTATAGAAATTTAATATGGAAAAAAGAAGTTAACAAAGACAGAGGATAGATTAACAAGGTCAAACATAGCTTAATAAGGGTTCTGGAAAGAGAAAATTGAGAAGGTGGGAAGATGAAATAGACAAAAAGATGATGAAAAAAATATTCCAGAATTGTAAAGACGTAAGTTGTTAGATCAAATCATGAAACAAAGTTTGAAAGTTAAATAAAGGAAAAGACATATCAGGAAGTTACTAATCAAAGGAAGATGGTATGACAATATTAATATCAGAAAAAATAGAGTTTCAGGTAAAAAGCATTATTACAATGAAAAATAGGCACTAATTAATGATAAAAGGATCAATTCTTCAGGGAGATATGAACAACTCCAAACTTCTATTCACCTAGTAGTAGAGCCTCAAATTGTTCAATATAAAATATGACAAAATTATAAAAAGAAATTGATAAACTCAGAATACTGATAGGAAATTTTAAAGTATCTTTCTCAAACATTATAGATATAGCTGATAAAAATGAGAAGAAATATAGAAGCTTTGAATAGCCTGATTAACAGACTTGATCTGTTGGTCATATATAGAATCCCAATCCAGTAATAAGGGAATAGTTTTAATAGACCAAATAATTAATATCATCCAGATGAACTTCTCTGACCACAATACAATATTTCCTAAGAAAATTGTTAGAAACTAGCTGAGTGCCATGGCTTACGCCTGTAACCCCAGCACTTTGGGAGGCCGAGGTGGGTGGATCATTTGAGGTCAAGAGCTCAAGAGCTGCCTGGCCAACATGGTAAAACCCGTCTCCACAAGAAAAAAAAAATTATCCAGTCGTGATGGCATGCATCTGTAATCCAAGCTACTCAGGAGGCTGAGGCAGGAGAATCGCTTCAACTTGGGAGGCAGAGGTTGCAGTGAGCCAAGATTGCATCACTGCACTCTCCAGCGTGGGCAACAGAGTGAGACTCTGTCAAAAAATAAAACATAAAAAAGAAAAGAAAAGAAAGTTAGAAAAAGTTAGAAACCAATTTGGAGAGGGAAAAAGAACATATGTTTCAAAACTAAAAACCATATATCTCACTGACTGATAATTAAAGTAAAATATTATCTATCTGTCTACCTACCTCCCTACCTATTTACCTACCTACCTATCCATCCATCCACCCTCAATACTTGTGGGGTAAAGTTATAAAGGAATTTAAACATATATCTCATTGATAATTAAACAAAGTAAAATATTATCTATCTATCTATTTATCATCTATCTATTATCTATCTATCTATCTATCTATCTATCTATCTATCTATCTATCATCTACCTACCTACCTACCTATTTACCTACGTACCTATCTATCCATCCATCTACCTTCAATGCTTGTGGGGTAAAGTTATAAAGGAATTTAAAGAAAAATGAATAACTCTAAACAGAAATGATCAAAATTTAGCCCGAACAGTTAACTTTCTATAATTTCATGGCTAGGCCACGAGCGGTCCCCCACCCTCCACCCTACTGCAGAGCTCTCCCTTGGCCTGTCACGAGGGTAAGAATGTGACAGTGAAATGGCCCATTAAGATGACCTCTATTGGGAAGTTCTATCAGTTTATCAGAATCTCTGAAATATACCGTAGATCTCAGAACATATATGCATCAGCAACATCCTCAGAAATGAATGTATCCATCTGCAAATTCATAGTGATAACTTTTTTCTTTTTCTACTACGTTTAAAGTGTGACCCCTTGCCTCAAAATATAAGCTTCCCAGTGTGAAATGCTAATTTATCATCATGGATTGGCAGTAATTCAGAATTCCAATACATAGTGGTTCCAAAAACTACATTCAGAAAGAAGAGTAACCTTTTAAGATAATGACCCTATATTTTTCTTTAAATCTCCTGTCACTCTCCATTATATAGAAAAATTCAAACCACAATTCCACTCAGTGAAACTTACCAAAAAAATACTTTCCAAGGAAGTAATTTTTCAATCTCATTTATAAGTAGTATTTTTTAATATTTATTTTGCCATAGCTTCTGAAATTATGTTATCTTTTTGTCTGATAATTGATGAATGGATAGGAAATATATTAAGGTAAATTAAAGCCAACTTAACAACCGACTGAGGATCCTAGCACACCATGGAGGAAGGGTTGTCCAAATCACACAGCCTGAAACTGGGACTGAGACCACTAGAGGAGCTACTCCTACTTTGATCATTTCATGAGAAGGTGCACATTGATATAATTAGGTTTTAGCATAATTGCTTCTTTATGAATCATATTCTTTTTCCTCTTTTAGGCTATAGTCTTCCTTGTTCATGTGAACATACTTCATGTCACCCCTCTTCTCAAAAACCTCCATGGATTTCTATCTCAGAGTAAAAGTCAAAGGCTGAAAATCAGCCTGTCAATCCCCTATGTCACCTGGCTCTTATGGCCTCTCTCAGCTCATCTGAATCCTCAGCGTCTGGAACAGAGCCTGGCAGATAGAAGGCACTCTCTCAACATTCAATGATTGAAAGAATAAAACATGGAGGTCTATCGACTTCTACTTTTTTTACCCTAGTTTCATCCTTTTCTTGTTAGTGAAAACTAACAGGCTCCTAATGCTCTGTCCATATCCTCACAGCCCCTCTCCTTCCAGCCCTCTAATGCAAATCTATCTATTTAATAATAATCAAAGATGACATTATTGAGCCTATTCTGTACCAGGGAAATGTTCAATCACTTCTTATGTGCTTTTGAGGTAGATAATACTAGTATTTAAATTGTTTACATTAGGGAATCAAAGCTCACAGAGATGAAGCTAACTTGCACACAGTCACAAAGCTCATAAATGATGGAGCAAACTTGTGTTTCTTTGACTTTGGAGCCAGCATATGTCACCCTCAGTGTGATCCTGTCCCACAGTAGGAGGCTACTGAGCCCTCTCTGGTAGTTACGACCTCCAGATTTTCCTTACCTCTTTATCCTGGACTCATACTCTATCTTCTGTTTGGTCATTTCCTGTTTCAGGCTGGAAACTAAACTGTGCAGTGCACTGTGGTTGCTGCTGCTGTTGCCCACAAATGTCTCACTGTTGTCACTGCTACTGGTGGCACGACTACTTCGACCTCCCACACTCCTGTGGTCACTTTTGCTTTCATAGTCCCTGGGATGGGAAAGGTCGTCCTGCGGGGGCCCATCCAAAACAGGGTCCTCAAAGTTCCCCCCATAAAAGTCTTGCTCTGGGCAGGTGGTGGTAGAAGAGCGACAGGAGTTGGAGTTCTCAGGGAGGGAGATTTCACAGGAGGAAGTGGACCAGGTAGCACTGTCAATGCTCTGCTTGTCATCAAGGTTCATCATGGAGAACTGTTGATGGACATTATCATAGGTGGACAGTCTGTTGTGCTGGCCTAACTCTCCAGCTTG